>NC_064858.1:95409482-95674482 GCF_024139225.1 Suncus etruscus
TTTCTGCTTACTTCACTAGCATCTCAAATTGTACTTGGGGCCTAAAAGATTGTACAGTGGGGCCAGAGTGGTGGTGCAAGTGGTAGGATATTTGCCTTGTACATGCTCATCTATGACAGGCCCCCCGACGTCCTATATGGTCCCCCAGGCCAAGAGCAATTTCTGTGCAGTGTGTAAGGTGCTTGCCTTGCATGCGTCCAATCCAGGTTATATACCTGACACCAGAGATGAGCCTCTGGCTTGCCAGGAGTAGTCCTTGTGTGAAAAGCCATGAGTAAGCTTTGGGCATGGTTAGTTGGGACCTCATAACCAAAAGATAATAAATATAAAATAAGATAAAGATTGACTTGACATTTATAAATGTCTGTTAAGTAAGCGAATCAGTGAATGATCCATTGTCTATTAAGCACCTAAAACTTTACTGAATCTTAGAAAAAGCATCATATTGTTTGTAAAATTTTCTCAATTAAATGTAGGCAATAGACTTAATGCTTTAAACAAGTTTAACTAGGAACAAAAACCTACCTTTATGGAGGGTACTTTCATTGTTTATTTGTTTGTTTTGGGTCTTACCCAGATGCTCAGGGTTGCTCCTAGCTAGCACTTCGGAATCACTCCTGGTGTTGGCCTGGGGATGCCAAGGATCTAACTTATGTTGGCTATTTGCAAGGCAAGTGCCTTTTTGGCTGTACTGTCTCTTTGGTCCTATTTTTAAAGAAACAAAAGGAGTTTGACACTGTGGTTTACAGTACTGTTACTGATAGGATTTTATGCAAGACACTTTACTACCTTTCAGCAGCTCCTCCTCTTCATGGTTGATCACTTCCCTCCACCAATATTAGTGTCCTAAACACCCCCCCCAACCTACCCTGTCATACTTCATACTGAAGATCAATTTAAAGTTAGTATTTTTAAATTTTCTCCTAAGGATACTTGATGTGAGGTAGCCCTTATCTAACATCAAGTTGGAAGAGTTGAAAGAGTTGAAGCAAAATCTATAAAGCCAGGTCCAGTCCTTCTCAATTATAAAGCGTGAGTCCTATTCAGGTGTGAAGTAAAAGGTACACAAAACCAAAAGTGAATCAGTAGTATTTCTTGTAAATTTTATTAACTGGTAGGTATTGATACTATAGCTTTATAAGAGGAATGAGCTAGCTTTTGGGCTTTGTTTTTTATTTCTTTGAAGTTGAAAAAGTTCCATCAATCTTAAAAAGTTCTTTCTAGGGGACTGGAGAGTTTATAGTGAGTAGGGTGCATGCCTTGCATGCATGCAATCTGGGTTCAATTCTCTGCCACTCAGATGGTTCCATGAACCTATCCAGGAATGATACCTGAGCACAGAGACAATACTAAATCCTGAGCACTTCCAGGTGTGGCCCCCAAAACAAATTTTAAAGAAAAAATTAAAAATGTATAATTGCTTAGTGTCCTTTAAAAAAAAGGAATAAAATAATTATCTTTTTCTTTCGCACTATGTTATCTGAAAACAAACTGCAAGAATTCAGACTTAATTTGCTAGGGTTTTTGACATGTGGTCATATGCAAATACAAAGATTTCAAGTAAAGAGTATGTTGCATTATTCTAAAAATCCCCTTCAGGGACATATTTGCATCTGGGGTGTGATTTCTGCAGCAGAATTTCCCAGTGGTTAACACTATTTAGAGTGCTCTGTCCTCTTATAACTGAACTTTCAGAACCTTTGACATTGAATAGTAAACAATCCTTATCTTCAGGTCTTTGAACCTTTCTGGTCAACTTTTTGGCTTATGTTATGACATAAGATGCCTTCCAAACAAAAATCTATTTCCCCAAACCATGGTTTAAAAACAGTGCTTAGAGGATAGGAGAGTTGGTTGCTTGCTGGGAACTTTGGTGGAGAGAGGTCAACACTGGTAGTGGGTGGTATGGCCCTAATTCATCGTCACTATAAGCCTGAAATACAACTATGAAGGACTTGTAATTCACAATGGTCTCAATAAAAATTAAAAAAAAAAAAAGCGGGGCCGAAGAGATAGCATGGAGGTGGTGTGTTTGCCTTGCATGCAGAAGGACGGTGGTTCAAATCCCAGCATCCCATGTGGTCATCCATGCCTGCCAGGAGCGATGTCTGAGCCTAAAGCCAAGAGTAATCCCTGAGCACTGCCGGGTGTGACCCCAAAACCAAAATAAATAAATAAAATAAAATAAAATAAAAGAGTAGTGCTTTGATATAGCATACTTTCCTTGATTAATTTTTTATTCATATGCTCTTAACTCTAACAATACAATTAGTCACTGAGAAGTTTACTGTTTTCATTTGTTTAGTACTACAAAGTTCTAGGTTCTAAAGAGGGACTAGGGATCATTAGCAAAAGTATAACTGTTGAAAACATGATTAACATGTTAGTTGCATCAAACTGCAGCTATTGTTTGATTGACGTTGATCTAAATGAATTGTACATTTTGTAAATGGTAATATCATTCTTTAGTGCTATTTCTGTTCAGAATGGTTCATCATTAGATGAGGTTATTGGGATTGCATGGTGAACCACCAGGTAGAGAAAGAATCCTGGAAACAATTCGCTCATGCAGATCATTTATTCATCCATTTTAACGAAGCCTACACCAATTTCCTTTGCTCAACCTGACTTTATTTAGATTTAATCTAAACTCAGAAATTTTGCCCCTGATCAGTAGTTCTGGGGAGCTAAAAATCCCAGTTCATTGGCCTCTGTTCATTTACTTTCCAAGATGTGCTTGAGGGGATAAATCTTACAGGATTAGTTCCTCAGATAGGAGAGAGGTTAAAATCATGGTTTATTGCACTTTTACAAAAAAAAAATTCAGAATGAATAAAATAGATGAGTAGGGCCAAAATTACTTAGGAAATCTGACATCTCTTGGAATTGGAGAACCTAACTGTAGATTTCCTTTACAATTCTAAATTGTGCCTTTTTCTTTCATACTGTAAGCAGTATGAACAATAACATAGTTTACATATATATATATATATATATGTTGCACATGAGATTTCTCTTAACATAGATGGATCTTTCTAAAAGTACAGCTTGTATCTTTGCGTCATCATCTCAGAAATCATAGATTTGATTTGTCTACTTCCAAGATAAAGTTTTAGTTCTTATGCTAAACCCCAATCTGCCCATCAGCAAATCTTCATAGGACGTCTTATTTACTAAGCACATCCTACAAAGATAACAGTGCGTTCATAGAACTAATTCCACTTTCTTCTTTTGTGTTTGTATGGTGGTGGGGGGACCAAGGGGAGAACTGTTTTCACACACACACACACACACACACACACACACACACACACACACACACACACACACACACACACAGCAGTGCTCAGAGACTTTTTCTGACTTTGTGTTCAGAGGTGACTCTGGTGCCTAAGGGACCATATGTGGTGCTGGGGATCTGGAGTTAGCTGCATGCAAAGCTATCTTTCGAGAGACTCTTCCCTTTTTCTTGAATTTGAACCTTACCTAAAGTATGTGGGTTTCCTCTTTGCCTTCCTCTTTGCCCTCTCTTGCCCTTCTCAGTTTCTGAACAATTTCCTTTTTTAATTTGTATATTTTTTGGTCACAGCCTGGGATGCTCAATGGTAAATCCTGGCTCTGTGCTCAGAAATTACTCCTGGTAGGCTCAGGGGACCATATGAGATGCTGAGAATCAAACCTGGGTCAAAGTTGCATGCAAGACACTTTACCAGCTGTGCTGTCACTCTGGCGCAACAATTTCCTTTTTGAAAGGCTCTTTCCTCGTCCCATGTAAGCCTTGTCCCAATCTATCCTTTTCACAAATTCAGCTGATCTCTCATCTTCCATGCTCCTTCCTTGATTTTGGTGGCCCTCCGAGAATCTTCTTTCTTCACCCTTGTAAAATTATGTGCAAATGTGTAAAATTTCACTTAGCATCAACCCTGAGACTTGTAACGCTTAACAAGAGGTTTCCCAATAATAAAAATGAACTCAAAAAACTCAGTGAGGACTACATGGAGTTTATTCTTATGTTTCAGGAGGTGACCATAGGGAACATGCAATCTGCACTGCCTAGGGATGAGGCTGAATTTTTTTTTTTTTTTGGCTACACCCGGTGACTCTCAGGGGTTACACCTGGCTATGCGCTCAGAAATCACTCTTGGCTTGGGGGACCATATAGGATGTATAGGCATCGTCGAAACACGGTCCGTCTTAGGTTAGCACGTGCAAGGCAAATGCCCTACCACTTGCACCACTGCTCTGGCCTCTGAGGCTGAATTTATATGTAAGAAGAGAATCAAGACTATGGTGTTCCATAAGCAAGATTATCATCATAAATATGTCTGTGGTTCAGTATGCCTGGGTCGGCCTCTGTCATCTCAGAGGCTGGTGAACACACACATTTCTGTGTTGTTTTGGCATTTGCAGGAGAGCCAGCAGGCTTCCAGCACAACAGTGAGAAAAGGCCTATAAAGTGAAAAGCATAGCCCTAGCTGCTCTCAATCTCACACGTAAAAGTGTCATCTCAAAGACTTGAACTGTGGAGGAGCTATCTTATTCAGAGAAAAGAGGGTGGGGGAATGAAACCTATTCATTATTAATATATCTGGTCCATTGTATGCAGTGTTCTTAAATAAGAAAAAATAAGGGGATGGAGTGGTAGCATAGTGGCAGGGCGTTTGCCTTGCACACAGCTGACCCAGGACAGACACAGATTCGATCCCCGGCATTCCATATGGTCCCCCTAGTTTGCCATGAGTGATTTCTGAGTATAGAGTCAGGAATAACTCCTGAGTGCCACTGTGAGTGGCCCAAAAAATAAAAATTAAAAAATTAAAAAAAAGAAAGAAAAAGTAGCAACCTTAAACTTTTGCTAAAATTTGGTATTTTTGTCTTCCTTTGATGGAATACAAAGTTTCAGATGATGAAGTATTTTGAGCACTGTTATTTAAGTCACTGTTATTTTAGCAGGCCAAAGAAGAGCAACCCACTTTGGTGTGCATTTGGGAAGGACCCCTTGAAAGGATATTTACCAATAAAAGTTTGAGATTGCTCAGAGAAGCCATACGTTGCCTGGAGTTGAGTCAAGTACTTGGCACTGCCCTCTGTTAAATTCACATGTTGCCACAGACATCCTGAGAGCCACAGAGATTTTTGACTAGCTACTTCTCTCCTTGGGGGACTGCAGAATCAGTGGGGTTCAGAGTTCATTCTTTTGTTTTTAAATTCTAAGTGAAACTCCAGTGATATTCACCTCATGTTAGCATATCATTACTGAAGAATTTCCTAGGAAATTATCTTTATTTATTTTATTCTTAATTTGTTATTATTTTAGAATTTGTTTATTTTTTTTAAAGTACCAATGCTGTGTGCATTATACGCACAGGACAGCTATGTCATGCCCATCCCCAGAGTGTCAGAATCCAAGCATCTGAACTGGAGTGATAGGGGCAGTGGTAGGGCTTTTGCTTTGCACATGGACTACCCAGGACAGGCCTAAGTTTGATCCCTGGCATCCCATATGGTCCCTGAGCCTGCCAGAAATGATTTCTGAGTGCAGAGCCAGGAGTAATCCCTGAGTGCTGCTGAGTGTGACCCCAAAACAAAACAAAAAAGAATCCCAGCATCCCTAGATAATAGTGACCATTTGTTATCTATAGTGACTGTAGTGACCATCTATTGACCATTTGTTTGGTTTAGGGTTTGTTTCCATTGTTTGCTTTGTTTCTTTGTACTCTGCCTAATGAGCATAATCATTCTGTCTTATTTTTTGTCCTTTTTTTTGGTCTTCATTTGTCTTCTTTCTGACTAACTTTACTGAGGATGCCTTTCTCCAATGACACCCATGTTGCAGAAAATGGCAAGACTTCATCTATTCTCATAGCCCTGTGTATTTATATCACAATTTCTTAATACACTCATCTGTTTTTGGACTCTTGGGCTGCCTTCCTGGTTTTGGCAATAGTAAATAAAACAGCAATAAGCATAAGAATGTGTATTAAAGTTTTGGATTCAAGTTTTATTTTTTGGTTTTCTTTTGTTTTGTTTTGTTTTTCAGGCCACACCTCTTTGATGCTCAGGGGTTACTCCTGGCTAAGCACTCAGAAATTGCCCCTGGCTTGGGGGGACCATATGGGACGCTGGGGGATCAAACTGTGGTCCTTCCTTGGCTAGCGCTTGCAAAGCACACACCTTACCTCTAGCGCCACCTGGCCGGCTCCTAAAGTTTTTTTGTTTGTTTATTTTTGGAATAGATGCCCAAGAGTGGAAATTCAGGAGGAAATGACCTATATTTAGAAGAACTCAGAATTTTAAAATTGCCTTACACTTCAGAAAGTTACTCCTCTAGAAAATAGTCTATGATTACCCATCTGTTTGCAGTTAGGTCCCCCTCTTCATAATCTACTCATATTTTTGTGTGCAATTATAATGTATTAACATACAATATCTCTCTACCACTGCTCAAAGGACACTTCCTGTCCACACCACACCTTAGCCCCATCTCTTGGTAATGTCAGTTCTGTGGTTAGAATCTAAGGGTTTGTTTTAATTAGCTATTGCATATTCCATTGCTTAGTGTCTTTATGTATCACATATACGTGGGACCAGCTGGCATTTATTCTTTTCTTTTTTTACTTAATTAACACAACACCATCTAGTTTTATCTGTAATAGCAAAAGAGCAGATTTTATCTTTTCTTACAGGCAAGCAATATTCTATTTTGTGTATATACCATAACAAAGCTGGAATGATTGAACAACAAAACAGTGATGACACTTTAAATCAAAGGACTTGATTTAAGACTATAGAGTAAAATAAATATGTTACTACTGATATAAATAGATAAATTAAGTGAGGGAGAAGGAATAGACATTGTCTGAAAAATAGTACTTTCTTCAAAGGAATAATTATAGTTAAGATGAGAGAATGAAAATTTTAAAATCACCATTAAGCAAACATGTGGCAATAATAATGATATCAATTCACTGGTCTTCAAATATTTGTAGACTAGACCAAAATATGAGAAGAAGACTATTCCATAGTCTCAAAGTGTCTCTCCCAAATAGTTTTTCCTAAAAAGTTATTCATGATATATACATATATACATGTGTGTGGGGAAGGAGAAAAGCCTACAGATATGACCTTTACCAAGACAAAATCATCAACAGTGGCATCCACATCAGGATTCTCTTATTATCAAGCCTGAAGACACAATATTAACTGTCCTGACAAGTGAAGAAAGATGGAGCAATATCACAGATCAAAAGAGATTAAGAAATAACTTGATGCAATTCTGGAAGCTGAATAAAATCTTAAAAGAGACAAAAAGATTCTAGTGGAAATACTGTTGATATTAGAACAGTTTACTAGAGTTCAGTCATCACTGACCTCGGTATTTCTACTATGATAACACTAACTGTGGGGAACAAATATTGTGTGTGAGAGGTATATATTAAAATTAGTGCCAAAGTAAAAGTTATAAATTAAATGAAAATATAAAGTGCATAAAAGCAAGAATTCCAAAAAAAGTAAACTATGCATTGGTTTTCCTTTTTGCAATTTCACAGCGGAGCGACTTTCAAACAGCTGGCTGGATGTCCGCCATATTGAAAAATATGTAGACCAAGGTAAAAGTGGAACACGAGAATTGCTTTGGTCCTGGGCCCAGAAGAACAAGACCATTGGTGACCTTTTACAGGTTCTCCAGGAAATGGGGCACCATCGAGCGATCTGCTTAATTACAAACCATGGTAAATAACTGTTTCTTATGTAGCTGTCTGTTGTTCATACAAATAGTAAAATTACAATTGAAATCATTAGTTGATTAATTAATTAATTGTAAATATTAATATTGAAAAATATTCCATTTTATACGAGATTTTGGGAAGTTATGGTCTATTTTACTGATTCCTCAACTGTGGTTTTTAAAGGAAGGGGACTTAGCAACTTTATGTTTTTTGGTAGCACTTCCCTATTGCCTAACTTGGAAAACACATTGGTTTCTACCGTTTTCTAGTTTGGGATTTGCTTTGACATTTTCTTTTTTAATTATACTTAGTGGTGCTTGGGGCATATTTCCAGCTCAGTGCTCAGTGGTCACTTCTGGTGGTGCTAAACAGACTACGCAGTATTAGAAATTGAACCTATTACTCCTACTTGTAAAAAGCCCTGAGAACTCTCTCCCTCCTCTTTCAAGTTTGGGACACTTATTTTATTTTTAAATTTATAAACTTTCTTTTTTTTTTTCTTTTTCTTTCTTTTTTTTTTTTTTTTTGATTTTTGGGCCACACCCGTTTGATGCTCAGGGGTTACTCCTGGCTATGCGCTCAGAAGTCGATCCTGGCTTGGGGGGACCATATGGGACGCCGGGGGATCGAACCGCGGTCCTTCCAAGGCTAGCGCAGGCAAGGCAGACACCTTACCTCTAGCGCCACCTTCCTGGCCCCTAAATTTATAAACTTTGTATTTGAAATATTTTATTCCTTTTGTTTGTTTTGTTTGTTTGTTTTGTTTGCCCTATATCTGGTGGCACTCAGGCATTATTCCTGGATCCTGCTCAGAAATGATTTCTGACAGGCTCTGGGGGCCATATGGGATGCCAGGATAGAATCTTAGCAAGGCAAACAACCTATCTGCTGTGTTATTGCTCCAGCCCTAAAATATTTCATTCTTAGCTAAAATAAAAAGAAATAGAGTCCCTAAACTCTGAAATTATTTGAATTACAACAATCTGATTTGCTATAATAGAATAAAATAGAAATAATACATACCATAGAAAGAAAACAAACAGCAACTTCTAACTCATCAACTCTATCAGCATGTCTTCTTGTTTACTGTTAAGCACTCTATTGCTTTCTTTGTCCCAGGATTGTATTTTTTTTTTTTTTTTTGGTTTTTGGGCCACACCCGTTTGACACTCAGGGGTTACTCCTGGCTATGTGCTCAGAAATCGCCCCTGGCTTGGGGGGACCATATGGGACGCCGGGGGATCGAACCGAGGTCCGTTCCTTGGTAGCGCTTACAAGGCAGACACCTTATCTCTAGCGCCACCTTCCCGGCCCCGACCAGGATTGTATTTTTAAGGCCATTTTTTCCATTTGAAGTTTTTAAACATTTCTACTCCCCTTGTCATACAGCCTCATTTTGTTAATTCTTTTTCTGATTCTACTTAACCCTACATCACTGTTTTTTAAATTTTTCTTCAGGCACTTCTATTATTACATTTGAACTTTTTCCTGAGCATTTTCTTTGTACCAGATTTGTATCAAATTCCTCTATTTTCCTATTATATTGAAAATTGTTTATTAACTACCATGTATAGAACTGAGTCTTTCTCTAGTATGCTCTGTAGGTCTTAGGTTGGGATTATAGCTGCAGGATACTCTGTTATTTTTCAGGGTACTTTGCTGCCTGCTGCTTTCAATACTGGCATTTCTGTATATATTTTTATTATTGGGAATCTAGAGTCAAAACAAGGTAAAAATTAGGAGCAGAGGTTCCTACAGCACTCCAGGGGGCTGTTAAAGTCTGAACTAATGTGAGAAATATCTGTCACCCCTTTTTCCTCTAGGCCAGTTCATAATCCCAACTTTTCCCAGCAGTGAAACTGAAATCCTGTAACTTCTTCAGCCCAGAGCAAGGAAAGTTCTTTTTTTTTTTTTTTTTTTTTTTTTTGTTTTTTTTTTTTTTTAATTTTTTTTTATTTAAACACCTTGATTACATACATGATTGTGTTTGGGTTTCAGTCATAAAAGGAACACCACCCATCACCAGTGCAACATTCCCATCACCCAAGTCCCAAATCACCCTCCTCCCCACCCAACCCCCGCCTGTACCCTAAACAGGCTCTACATTTCCCTCATACATTCTCAATATTAGGACAGTTCAAAATGTAGTTATTTCTCTAACTAAACTCATCACTCTTTGTGGTGAGCTTCCTGAGGTGAGCTGGAACTTCCAGCTCTTTTCTCTTTTGTGTCTGAAAATTATTATTACAAGGGTGTCTTTCATTTTTCTTAAAACCCATAGATGAGTGAGACCATTCTGCGTTTTTCTCTCTCTCTCTGACTTATTTCACTCAGCATAATAGATTCCATGTACATCCATGTATAGGAAAATTTCATGACTTCATCTCTCCTGACAGCTGCATAATATTCCATTGTGTATATGTACCACAGTTTCTTTAGCCATTCATCTGTTGAAGGGCATCTTGGTTGTTTCCAGAGTCTTGCTATGGTAAATAGAGCTGCAATGAATATAGGTGTAAGGAAGGGGTTTTTGTATTGTATTTTTGTGTTCCTAGGGTATATTCCTAGGAGTGGTATAGCTGGATCGTATGGGAGCTCGATTTCCAGTTTTTGGAGGAATCTCCATATCGCTTTCCATAAAGGTTGAACTAGACAGCATTCCCACCAGCAGTGGATAAGAGTTCCTTTCTCTCCACATCCCCGCCAACACTGTTTATTCTCATTCTTTGTGATGTGTGCCATTCTCTGGGGTGTGAGGTGGTATCTCATCGTTGTTTTGATTTGCATCTCCCTGATGATTAGTGATGTGGAACATTTTTTCATGTGTCTTTTGGCCATGCGTATTTCTTCTTTGTCAAAGTGTCTGTTCATTTCTTCTCCCCATTTTTTGATGGGGTTAGATGTTTTTTTCTTGTAAAGTTCTGTCAGTGCCTTGTATATTTTGGAGATTAGCCCCTTATCTGATGGGTATTGGGTGAATAGTTTCTCCCACTCAGTGGGTGGCTCTTGTATCCTGGGCACTATTTCCTTTGAGGTGCAGAAGCTTCTCAGCTTAATATATTCCCATCTGTTAATCTCTGCTTTCACTTGCTTGGAGAGTGCAGTTTCCTCCTTGAAGATGCCTGTAATGTCCTGGAGTGTTTTGCCTATGTGCTGTTCTATATATCTTATGGTTTTGGGGCTGATATCGAGGTCTTTAATCCATTTGGATTTTACCTTTGTACATGATGTTAGCTGGGGGTCTAAGTTTAATTTTTTGCAAGTGGCTATCCAATTGTGCCAACACCACTTGTTGAAGAGGCTTTCCCTGCTCCATTTAGGATTTCCTGCTCCTTTATCAAAAATTAGATGGTTGTATCTCTGGGGAACATTTTCTGAGTATTCAAGCCTATTCCACTGATCTGAGGACCTATCCTTATTCCAATACCATGCTGTTTTGATAACTGTTGCTTTGTAGTACAGTTTAAAGTTGGGAAAAGTAATTCCTCCCATATTCTTTTTCCCAATGATTGCTTTAGCTATTCGAGGGTGTTTATTGTTCCAAATGAATTTCAAAAGTGTCTGATCCACTTCTTTGAAGAATGTCATGGGTATCTTTAGAGGGATGGCATTAAATCTGTATAATGCCTTGGGGAGTATTGACATTTTGATGATGTTAATCCTGCCAATCCATGAGCAGGGTATGTGTTTCCATTTCCGTGTGTCCTCTCTTATTTCTTGGAGCAGAGTTTTATAGTTTTCTTTGTATAGGTCCTTCACATATTTAGTCAAGTTGATTCCAAGATATTTGAGTTTGTGTGGTACTATTGTGAATGGGGTTGTTTTCTTAATGTCCATTTCTTCTTTATTACTGTTGGTGTATAGAAAGGCCATTGATTTTTGTGTGTTAATTTTGTAGCCTGCCACCTTGCTATATGAGTCTATTGTTTCTAGAAGCTTTTTGATAGAGTCTTTAGGGTTTTCTAAGTAGAGTATCATGTCATCTGCAAACAGTGAGAGCTTGACTTCTTCCTTTCCTATCTGGATTCCCTTGATATCCTTTTCTTGCCTAATCGCTATAGCAAGTACTTCCAGTGCTATGTTGAATAGGAGTGGTGAGAGAGGACAGCCTTGTCTTGTGCCAGAATTTAGAGGGAAGGCTTTCAGTTTTTCTCCATTGAGGATAATATTTGCCACTGGCTTGTGGTAGATGGCCTTCACTATATTGAGAAAGGTTCCCTCCATTCCCATCTTGCTGAGAGTTTTGATCAAGAATGGGTGTTGGACCTTATCAAATGCTTTCTCTGCATCTATTGATATGATCATGTGGTTTTTATTTTTCTTGTTATTGATGTTGTGTATTATGTTGATAGATTTACGGATGTTAAACCAGCCTTGCATTCCTGGGATGAAACCTACTTGATCGTAGTGGATGATCTTCTTAACGAGGCATTGAATCCTATTTGCCAGGATTTTGTTGAGGATCTTTGCATCTGCATTCATCAGTGATATTGGTCTGTAATTTTCTTTTTTGGTAGCGTCTCTGTCTGGTTTAGGTATCAAGGTGATGTTGGCTTCATAAAAGCTATTTGGAAGTGTTTCTGTTTGTTCAATTTCATGAAAGAGTCTTGCCAAGATTGGCAGTAGTTCCTCTTGGAAAGTTTGATAGAATTCATTAGTGAATCCATCTGGACCTGGGCTTTTGTTTTTCGGCAGACATTTGATTACTGTTTTAATTTCATCAATGGTGATGGGGGTGTTTAGATATGCTACATCCTCTTCCTTCAACCGTGGAAGATTATAAGAGTCCAAGAATTTATCCATTTCTTCCAGGTTCTCATTTTTAGTGGCGTAGAGTTTTTCAAAGTAGTTTCTGATTACCCTTTGAATCTCTGTCATATCAGTAGTGATCTCTCCTTTTTCATTCCTGATACGAGTTATCAAGTTTCTCTCTCTCTCTTTCTTTGTTAGGTTTGCCAGTGGTCTATCAATCTTGTTTATTTTTTCAAAGAACCAACTTCTGCTTTCGTTGATCTTTCGGATTGTTTTTTGAGTTTCCACTTCGTTGATTTCTGCTCTCAGCTTTGTTATTTCCTTCTGTCTTCCTGTTCTTGGGTCCTTTTGTTGAGCATTTTCTAGTTCTATTAGCTGTGTCATTAAGCTACTCAGGTAAGCTCCTTCTTCCTTCCTGATGTGTGCTTGCAAAGCTATAAATTTTCCTCTCAGTACTGCTTTTGCTGTGTCCCATAAGTTCTGAGAGTTTGTGTCTTTATTGTCATTTGTTTCCAGGAACCTTTTTAATTCCTCCTTGATTTCATCTCGGACCCACTGGTTATTGAGCATGAGGCTGTTTAACTTCCAGGTGTTAAAGTGTTTCTTCTGAGTCCCTTTGGAGTTCACAAATAATTTCAGAGCCTTGTGGTCAGCGAAGGTAATCTGCAAAATTTCTATCCTCTTGATCTTATGGAGGTATGTTTTATGTGCCAGCATGTAGTCTATCCTGGAGAATGTCCCATGTACATTGGAGAAAAATGTGTATCCAGGTTTCTGGGGATGGAGTGTCCTATATATATCCACTAGGCCTCTTTCTTCCATTTCTCTCCTCAGGTCTAGTATATTCTTGTTGGGTTTCAGTCTGGTTGACCTGTCCAGTGTTGACAAAGCCGTGTTTAGGTCCCCCACAATTATTGTGTTGTTGTTGATATTATTTTTCAGATTTGTCAGCAGTTGTATTAAATATTTTGCTGGCCCCTCATTCGGTGCATATATGTTTAGGAGAGTGAATTCTTCCTGTTCTACGTACCCCTTGATTAATATAAAATGTCCGTCTTTGTCCCTTACAACCTTCCTGAGTATAAAGTTTGCATTATCTGATATTAGTATGGCCACTCCAGCTTTTTTATGGGTGTTGTTTGCTTGGATAACTTTTCTCCAGCCTTTTATTTTGAGTCTATGTTTGTTCTGACTATTCAGGTGCGTTTCTTGTAGGCAGCAGAAGGTTGGATTGAGTTTTTTGATCCATTTAGCCACTCTGTGTCTCTTAACTGGTGCATTTAGTCCATTGACGTTGAGAGAAAGAATTGTCCTGGGATTTAACGCCATCTTTATTTCAAAATTTGGTGTGTCTTTTGGGTAGTCTTGTCTTAGATTAGGTCTTTCAGTTTTTCTCTTAAGACTGGTTTTGTGTCTGTGAAGTTTCTGAGCTGTTTTTTGTCTGTGAAACCATGTATTCTTCCATCAAACCGGAAAGTGAGTTTTGCTGGGTATAGTATTCTGGGTGAAGCATTCATTTCATTCAGTCTTGTCACAATATCCCACCACTGCTTTCTGGCATTGAGCGTTTCTGGTGACAGGTCTGCTGTAAATCTCAGGGAAGCTTGCTTAAACATGATTTCCCCTTTTGATCTTGCTGTTTTCAGAATTCTGTCTCTATCTGTGGGATTTGTCATTGTGACTAGGATGTGTCTTGGGGTGGTTTTTCTGGGGTCTCTTTTGTTTGGTACTCTTCGGGCATGCAGGATTTGATCACATATATTCTTTAGCTCTGGAAGTTTCTCTTTAATGATGTTCTTGACCATTGATTCTTCCTGGAAATTTTCTTCCTGGGTCTCTGGGACTCCAATGATTCTTAAGTTGTTTCTGTTGATCTTATCATAGACTTCTATTTTCGTCTGTTCCCATTCTTTGACTAATTTTTCCATTGTCTGCTCATTTGCTTTAAGTTTTTTGTCCAATCTCTCCTGCTGTATGGAATTGTTATGTATCTCATCTTCCACAGCACCAAGTCTATTCTCAGCTTCTGATACCCTGTCCCAGAGCTTATCCATTTTGTCATTCACTTCGTTTACTGAGTTTTTCAGGCCTGTTAGTTGACATGTTATTTCAGTTTGGAGTTTTGTCATTTCTGCCTTCATATTTTCTTGGTTCTTATTAGTGTTCTGTTCAACTCGATCCATGGTTTCTTGGAGTCTGTTGAGCACCTTCCATATTGCTAGTCTAAAGTCCTTATCTGAGAGGTTGATTAGTTGTTCAGTCATTATCTGGTCCTCAGAATTGTCATCTTCATTCTCTATGTCTGATGCTGGCCTGCGCTGTTTCCCCATTGTCACATTTGTATTGTGGGTTTTTCTACGTGTTGTAGTGGTATTCATTGTCTATATGATGTAGGCAGCACACTCCTCTGGCTCCTCCCTTTCTGGATGGGCTGACTTGCCTCTAAGGGAGGGGAGTCCTCCGTGGATGAAGCCTCACACTGGGTCAAATCTTAGGCCCGAGCATGTAACAGAGAAGACAGTCCAGAGAGAAATGTTTGCTTCTGTGATATAGCGCCGTTCTTAGTGTGATTTTTCCTTCTTGTTGCAATGGAGTTCTTTCCTTAGAAAGAGTGCACGGCCGCGTAGCGAAGCGGAGCGGCCGTGCTCCTCTGAGCCTCTTTTTGCCCCACTCGCAAGAGTTTCACACAAGAGGACAGTAGACAGACATAGACAGGTCACACTCACAGTCTTTCACAGCTGAGCCCCACTGGGCCGGTGTACTTTCGCGGATTTTCCCCGCCTGGTGTCACACACAGGGAGCCAGCTTTTGCCAAGTTCTTACTTTTCTTTTTTCTTTTTTCATTTTTCTTTTTCTTTTTTTTTTCTTTTTTTGAGTTAGGGCTAGAGTTGGGGCTAGGGTTAGAATTATTGCTAAATTTAGGGTTAGGGTTAGATTTAGAGTTTGGATTAGGGTTAGGGATAGAGTTTGGGTTTGGGTTAGGATTAGGGTTAGGGTTAAGGTTAGGATTAGGGTTTGTGTTATTTTTTAATTTAATTTTTATTTAATCACTGTGTTTACAAAAATATTTCATACTGGGGTTTCTGTCATAGATTGTACACCATCCTTCAACCAGTGTGATCTTCTTACCAATTATGTTCCCCCATTTCCTTTCCCACCCCACCCCCTCTCAGTTAAGCATTCTGATTCTTTCCTTCACTATCATTGTCATGGTAGTTGTCATTGTGGTTAGTGCTCTATCTGCACTCACTGCTCTTTGTGGCAAGCTTTAAATCATGAGTTGGTCCTCTAGGCATTCAGCTCTATTTTCTCTGGATAATTATTGCTATACTGTCTTTTATTTTTTTATTATTATTATTATTATACTTTTTTTTGTTTTTTTGGGCCACACCCGGCAGTGCTCAGGGGTTACTCCTGGCTGTCTGCTCAGAAATAGCTCCTGGCAGGCACGGGGGACCATATGGGACACCGGGATTGAACCAACCACCTTTGGTCCTGGATCGGCTGTTTGCAAGGCACACACCGCTGTGCTATCTCTCCAGGCCCTTATTTTTTCTATATCCTGCAGATGAGTGAGACTATTCTATTTCTATCCTTTTCCCTCTGGCTCATCTCACTCAGTATGATAGTCTCAATGTCCATCTATGTATAGGCAAATTCTATGACTTCAGTTTTCCTTATAGCTGCATAATATTTCACTGTGAAAATGTACCACAGTTTCTTTAGCCACTAATCTGTTGTTGGGCTCCTGGATTGTTTCCAGATTCTGGCTATTGTAAACAGTGCTGCACTCTAACACCATGCATAAAGGTCAAATAATAATGGATTAAAGACCTTGATATTGGACCTATAAGATAAACTATAAGATATATAGAAGAAAACATAGGCAAAGTACTCTAGGACATTGAGACTAAAGGCTTCTTCAAGGAGGAAACACCACTGTCCAAACAAATGGAAGCAGAGATAAACAAATGGGACTACATTAAATTGAGAAGCTTCTGCACCTCAAAGGTTAATAGTGACTAGGACACAAAGACCACCCACAGAATGGGAGAAACTATTCACCCAAAATCACCCATCTGATAAGGGGTTTGTTTATATCCAAGATATACAAGGTACTAACAGAACTTAATAAGACAAAACCACCTAACTCCATCAAAAAATGGGGAGAAGAAAGTGAGGGGAGCAAAAAAAAAATGGGGAGAAAAGGGGCCAGAAAGATAGCATAGCAATAGGTCATTTGCCTTGCAAGCAGCCAATCCAGAATGGACAGTGGTTTGAATCCTGGCATCCCACATGGTCCCCCATGCCTACCAGGAGCAATTTCTGCGCACAGAGCCAGAAGTAACCCCTGAGCACAGCCGGGTATGACCCCCCCCCAATAAAACACAAAAAAGAATGGCTTAAAAATGGGGAGAAGAAATTAACAGACATTTCCTCAAAGAAGGATTGTGGATGACCAAAAGGCACATGAAAATATGCTCCATATCGCTAATCATCAGGGAGATGCAAATGAAAACAAAAATGAGGTACCATCTCATGCCACAGAGACTGGCACACATCACAAAGAACAAGAACAATCAGTGCCGGTGGGAATGTGGGGAGAAAGGAACTCTCATTCACTGCTGGTGGGAATGCTGTCCAGATCAGTCTTTATGGAAAACAATATGGAGATTCATAAATAAAAAACTAGAAATTGAACTCCCATATAATCCAGCTATATCACTCCTAGGGATATACTATAGGAACACAATAACACAACTTGAAAAGTTCTTACTCTCATGGACTTACAGACAAGAAGAGAAGAATCAGAACTCTGCACCTCAAGACTTTGTTAGGCCTCAAGTCACAGTTGTAGGTGAAAATGAGGAGCCAGTTTTTGCTCTCAGTAAAAATTCATCTCTTTTATTCAGGGAGGAGGACTGCCAAGTACTGCTCTGCATGGGGTGTGGGGTTGGAGCTTAGAGTCTTTCAGCCAGTACTTGACCTATTGATTTGCTCAGAAACTCTTATATGTCCTTTACAAATGAACCTTTTCAGGCCTCTAGGTAATTAATAAAGGCAAAAAAATACTTTGACTACCCTCCCAGCACTGGCCTTTTCTTGGATAGAGTAATTTACCTAACAATTGTCCAATTGCTTAGAGGAGCCTTTTTTTCCCCTTCTTTTATTCTTTCTGTTTATTTTTTGGTTACACCTAGTGCTACTCAAAGCATTCAGGGCTTATTCCTGGCTCTTGACCCGGAAGTCATTCCTGGTGGGATTGGGGGATGACATTGAGAATCTCTGGCTGTTTGTGAGGCCTTACTCACCAGGCCTTACTCACTTTTCTATTGCTCCAGCCCCAAGGTGTCTTTGCTTGGTAGGAAGCTACTGGTGGTCTTATTCAGGTACCAATTACAGTGCCCACTCTTCCCTTCTCCCTCAAGACTGACCCTCCAACTGCTTGCAGCCAGGAGATATTTATTCAGAATATCAATCTACACCCGAGATAAGTAAGTGTGGTACCCTTGACTCGGGTCTGTTTCAGATTTTATGGCAATAGCCATTGCTGGGGGGGGGTCTATCTGCTTCCCCAGCAAACAACAATGGAACTCTGCTTGCCATTGCCCCACTACTCTCTGGAGGAAAGCCTCTCCATTTTGCAGCTTGCTATATGATTCCCTTTAGTGTCCCTCCATGTCCCAGTAACCCTGACATGAAACCAAGTCCTTTAGATATCTCAAAAGCATGACTGCCAATCACAACCTTCTCTGTTTTACCAGTCACAGCATCCAGGAAGGATACTGGATGAACAATTATAATAGCTACTCCAATCTTCTCCAATGTCTCCTGCTGTCTCGCCCTGCAAAGACACTCTTGTTCTGGGTATTTGAGTCTTTTTTTTTTTTCGGGGGGGGGGGTGGGTTTTGGGCCACACCCCATGGCATTTAGGTGTTACTTTGGCTTTGACTCAGAAATCACTCCTGGAAGAGTTGGGGGACCATATAGGATGCTGGGAATTGAACTCAGGTCCATCCAGGGTCAGCAGCATACTAGGCAAATTCCCTACCACTGTGCTACCTTTCAGGCCCCACATCTGCACATCTGAGTTTTTGGGGAGCCTCTGCTTTCATCAATTATCATTGACTTGAAAATACAGGGAGGAGAGCCTCTTGTCTTTCCTTGGGTGCCATTGTGCCCAATTGACTGGGCAAAAAACAATTGTGTATGCCCTGGTAGGGAGACAAGTAACTCTGAGATGAAAAATGGGATGGAAGCATGCTCTAAATCTTAGAAAGGAAAACAGTATTATTTAATTGCAGTTTATTGAGCTGATACCTTAAATTATCTTTAACATGTTAATTGTATAGCTTGTTGAAAGAAGCAATGTGATTCATTGGTATATTGCTACAGTGTCTCTGTAATAGCTACTTATTGAATTATGAGTTGGTGCTCCTAATTAAAATGCATTAAAATTTTTCATGGGTAGAGTTATCCAAATAAGCAACTTTTACTTATTTTTAAAAATTGTTCAGTTTGATGGAATGGCTTTCATTTTAGGGAAGCTTTTTATGTGCTATATTACAATCTACAAAGTTCACTCTATAGATTTGAATTTTCTCATGAAATCTATTAAGAAAGAAAGGCTGGGGTTGGGCGGTGGCGCTGGAGGTAAGGTGCCTGCCTTACCTGCGCTAGCCTAGGAGACGGACCGCGGTTCGATCCCCCGGCGTCCCATATGGTCCCCCAAGCCAGGAGCGACTTCTGAGCGCATAGCCAGGAGTAACCCCCTGAGCGTCACCGGGTGTGGCCCAAAAACCAAAAAAAAAAAAAAAAAAAAAGAAAGAAAGGCTGTGGATTTCCTCTTTAGCAATAGTCTTGCACTTCAGGTTGCTGCAACTAGAGGATCTTTTCACATTTATAGACTGTTCTGTCAGACTGCAGGATATAACCAAGTTCTTAGCACAGCAGCGTTTGCCTTGCAAGCAGCTAATCCAGGACCAAAGGTGGTTGGTTCGAATCCCGGTGTCCCATATGGTCCCCCGTGCCTGCCAGGAGCTATTTCTGAGCAGACAGCCAGGAGTAACCCCTGAGCACTGCCGGGTGTGATCGAAAACCAAAAAAAAAAAAAAATAGTGTTTGATTACTGTTGTTACGTTTCTGGTAGACATGCCCTTGTATGTTGCATTTTTTTAATAATTTTTTTATTTTGAATTATGAGAATAAAAGATGCAAAGAAAGAGGATAAGGGAAGGACAATCACCCATAACATAATTATCAGAAGAAGTCCCCTTGCTGATATCTTAACTTTGAACTTTCACCAAAGAAAGTTAAGATAAATAAAACAGAATCCATGTGCAATTACTTTGTCCCTCAAGTCCCCAGATTGTAGCACATTATAATATTTCTTAACAGCACACAAGGCAATCTAAAGCCATCAAACTTACGTAACTCCTTAAACATTAGAGGCATAGTATTTTTTACATTTCCATGTACATGCATATTAGCTTAAGTTAACCCCAAATTTTAAGTGGGTGCGTTTTAAGGATTAGAGTCAAAGGAGCACAGTAAAAACGGTGTTAGAGTGGCAATTGTTGTTTGCTTAGGCCCACCAAAATATGAGAGGCATGGAAAGGAATAACCTTGGCCTAAATACAAAGAGATTCTACCCCTGAAGTTTCCTGGCATAAGACCAGCTCTAGGCCTCAGGCAAGTTATCGTTCGATCCAAGATATTGTCCGTAGCGCCAACACACTTATCACACAGTCTCTGTTGTTGGTCTCATGTTTCTGTATTAAAGATTCTGGAATCTGCATGTCCTACATTGAAGTCATGATGTGGAGTGCCTTCTCGTTTCACCTCACCATGAAAGGGCAATGCAGGAAGCCCTGTCCTGTAAGCAGGTTGTTAAGTCTTCTCAGTGTTAAGGGAAGTCTCTTTTGAGCAGGACGATGTCTGAGCAGTGGTAGGGTCTTCCGTGGTAGAGGATTGCTTCCAGGTGATGTTATAGACAAACCTCACCATTAAGGGGCAATACAGCAAGCCCTGTCCAGTAAGCAGGTCATTGTTCTTGTTGTCTTCTCAGTGTTAAGGGATGTCTCTTTTGAGTAGATCGATGTCAGAGCAGCTGTAGGGTCGTCCCTGGTACAGGAATGCCTCCGGGTGATGTTATATACAACCTTGGATGTTTTGTAAATGTCTTCTGTAGATCAAGGGGTAAATGGAGAATGCCCATTCTTCTGAGGCCTGTGCCAGGTCTTTATGTCAATGTTCAGGGTGTAAGGTCTCATTGCACTACAAGATTTGTGTGTTCCCATTTCTATTAGATAAAAACTTATTGGTATGCATAGTATTTTCCCATGTTAGTGTGCCTACGCAAACAAGATATAAAGCCACGTGGTGCTATCAGATATATGGGGGCGTAAGAACATTTCCAACAAGACCCATGACTTGGTTCAAACATAAGTATTAAACTGAGGGATTCTTTCACACCAAATTCCATATTGAGCAGTTCACAAAGAGAAGATAAAAAACATTGGGGGGGGATCATCACTGTATAAGAAAGTATTTAGCAAAAGTTATAGCCGTCAAATAAAACACCCATAAAATGTTGAAAAGATATGTGTCCTTTTTATGCCTTTTAAAATAGTTGGGTGGGTGTTAACTCTAGGGCACCACTTTGGTCTGTGACTTAGGACTCAACAGTACTTAAGTTAGAAAGGGTAAAAAAGGAGTAATGATGATAGGAGTTAAAGAAGTTAAAGAGAAATATGAACTTATGAAGGGGTATGCAAAAGGGCAGAGTACAAAATGGACATTCTGCATACATAAAGACATAATTCAATGATAGTGAGTACTATTAATGTTTCTTGTGAGAGTACTATTAATGTTTCTTGTGAGAGTACTATTAATGTTTCTTGTGAGAGTACTATTAATGTTTCTTGTGAGAGTACTATTAATGTTTCTTGTGAGAGTACTATTAATGTTTTTGAAAATGTAGACTGGACAGAGATTACCAGTGCCAGCCAAACCTCCTCTGCTAGACTCCCGGCTCCCAGGAAGGAGAGATCCTTCAAGAAGCTGGGAGACCAGAAGTTCAGAGCCCCACCCAGACCCTCCCTAAGGAGCTGCATGGATAGTGGGGGAAGGCCTAGGGTACCTTCAAGCTCCACCAAAGGACCCAACTCACCGGCTTGCCCAAGCGTGTGGCCCGGGGAAGCCCTGGAGATCTGGAGCAAGGCGGTAGAGGGGTGCTGGGGTTACCCAAGTCCCGCACCCCCACTATGCCTGGCCAAGCAGGCCTCCGGCATGTATGTTGCATTTTACATTTGTATTTTAATTACCAGTAATTGTTTTTCCAATTTTTACACGAAACCTATCGTTTTCTGTTGACCTCTTATATAAGTCATTTTAAATATTCATATCATACAATATTAAAGTATTATCTCTATTTTAAAATTTTTTATTGAGACAATTGTGAATTACAAGTCCTTCATATTTGGATTTCAGGCATATAGTGTCAATGAATTGAGGCCATTCCCACCACCAGTGTTGACCCTCTCCACCAAACTTCCCAGCATGCATCCCTTACTTCCACCCTTAGTCCCCTAGCCTGCAGTGTAACAGGTTCATTTTAAGTTTATATTGTTATAGTTTAAGTCTCTTGATTCTATTGTTGACTTTGGCTTGGTTATTAAGTTTTGACCTTTTTTTTTATCTCCATGAATGCACTTGAGATCACTTGATCCCTGGGTCCCAGTCTCTTTTTTTCTTTTCTCAATTTATATAAAGACACTGAAATATGAAGTAAAACAAAGTAATATATGTCTCAAAGTTCTATGAAAAAGGCAGGAGCCCCTATCTAGAAGATACAAATAAAATAAAAAAAGGGGGGGGGGGAAATGGCAGGTTTTTTTTTTTTTCATAAGCACAGCAAATGTTGGGGAAATTAGAAAGGAAATACCCTTGGCCTAAAAAAAAAAAAATAGTGTCCCTGCCCATAAAACATCCTGTCATAAGACCTGCTACTTCAGGCATACTAATTGTCTAACCCCGAGGTCTTTCTTCATGGTCCTAGGAAAAGTTCTACTCAATCGCTGTTGTCAGTCAGGCTTATGTATATGAGATCTGAGTTTTGCACAGAGCCTATGTCAAAACCGGGGTGTCACAGAGCATCTTCTGATTTCATCTCACTGTTAGGTGGCGAGTCAGGGATGCACTTAGAGCAAGTTGTTGTTACATGGTTGTCAGGGTATCAAATGAACCTACCCTGGAGCCAGGGAGGTATTAGGGCCTCCCCTGGTGGAGTTTGATTCCTGATGCTAGTGCAGAAAACTGTTGATTCCAAGGATGAGATCCAAGTTTCGGGGTTGGTCTGATCAACTGATGTCTAAGTCAAGTCACTATGACAAATATTCCGGTTGAAAGGCGATGAAAGGTGACCCTGCACTATAAAACTACTTTCTACACATATGATTTCCCCATTTTAATGTGCCTATGTGAAAGGAACAATGTCACAAGTTACAACTGGTGCATATGGAGGTAAAAATAACATGCTAAACAATCTCTGTGACCTGGTTCTAACCTGAACTCAGATCCCAAGAGAGACTTATCTACTAGAATTTCCTACTAAGCAGATCCAAAAAAGAGATGGGGAAAGCTACCTCTACATATAAGAATAAACACTATGAACTTATTATCTTTATTTTCATGAACAACAAAAATCAGTGACTTTCAGTGTCTTGGAGTCTCCAAAATTCAACTTTCATTCTGACCAACAAATCCTATTTCAGGATGGTTGTTATTTTGGTTTTGCTTAGAATATCTAGTCAATATTTAATAGAAGTAGCAAAATTAGATGTCCTTTTTTTTGTTCTTTAACTTTTGCTCTTCATTGCATGTGACATCATTAATTGTGAGCTGTTCACAGTATCTTCTATCAGTTGAAGAAATTTTCTTCTATTTCCTAGCAATTTTATCTTTGAATTTTATCGGTTTTTCAATCCATTAAGGTAATGTATTTTGCTGATTAACTTTTTAGACATTAAACTACTCTGTAGTCCATGAAAAAAACACTAGATCAGGATATCTAACTCCTACTTTTTTTTTTCAAATTCTCATTTGTTTTAAAATTTGTTGTTAATATTTTGTTAAATATGCATAAGGTATACTGGCCAATATTTTCCTTAAAATGTTTTATCTGGTCCTGATATTAGAATAATATTGGCTTTATAGCATGGCTCAGGAGTTGTTTTCTCTTTTGAGTTGTCAAAACTGGTACGAAATGTTTGTGAAGTCATTCTTGTTATAAGTCTATTCTGATTGCTTATTTCTTCTTGAGTTAGGTTTGGTAGTTTCTATCTTTCCAGGAATCAATTTATACCATGTAAGTCATTTACATTTTTACATATAATTATTTATGACATTCCTGTAAAATTATTTTTATATCTATGAAGTCATTATCAGTGAAGCCATTTTGTTTTCTCTTTTGTTCTTGGTTTTTTTTTTTTTTTTTTTTGATTTTTTTGGGCTACACCAGACGTTGCTCAGGGGTTACTCCTGGATGTCTGCTCAGAAATAGCTCCTGGCAGGCACAGGGGACCATATGGGACACCGGGATTCAAACCAACCACCTATGGTCCTGGATCGGCTGCTTGCAAGGCAAACACTGCTGTGCTATCTCTCTGAGCCCTGTTCTTCGTTTTAGTTTCTTCAATAACCTGTCTTAATCCTTTCAGTCTAACATAGGATGGTCAATGTCATTGATTTTTTTCAGAGCATCAGCTTTATTTTCTTTTATTTTTATATTCTATTTTATTTATTTCCACTCTTAATTCTTTTCTTCTTGCTTCCTTTGCTTCTTTATTTTTCTAGTTTCCATTAGTGGAAAATTAGGTGTTTTTTCAAGGTGAGTATATATAGTTGTAAAATTTTGTTTCAACAGTGCTTTTGCTGCTTCCTATGATTTTTGGTATATGTATTTTGTTTTCATCCATTTCAAGGTATTTTATAAATTTCCAAGTAATCTCTTATTTTTGATGATTATCTTAATACCTCTGTGGTAAGATAATGTGCTTGTTTGATTTTAGTACTATTGAGGTTTATTATATTGTAGAGATATACTCCATCTGGAAAATGCTCAGTGTATCTTCAAATTATGTATATGTTCTGTTATGAATGGATTTTTCTATAAATATTTGTTAGGTTTAACTGTTGGCCTACAGTTATTCAAGTAGGTTACTATTAATGGATAAATTTGTTAGTCTTCTAAGCAAAATAGATAGAGAAACAGAATATAATCTGAGATTAAATCAGAAGATGAAGTGCAATTTTTCTAAAGTTTGAGACAAAGTGTCAAAATGACAGAAAAAATATGGTAAGTTTTATTCTTTTGTGGCAAGTACATTAAATCAGCTCAGACATAAAAATAAGCAAACAACCTATTTTGTTCTCAAAAGAGATGTAAACCAAGCCATGAAAAATTAGGGGCACATTGGCCACACAGCTCAAGGCTGGCAATCTCAATAGGAGAAGGCAGGCCAAGTACCTACTCTTCCAAAGCCACACTTGCAACACCCATCCTTCATAATCACTGCTTTGCCAATGGCTCTGCTTCACCACTCTTCTACAGCTCTTTGCAGAGACACAAATTTGATTAAAACTCCAGTTATGCTGGTATTTGGACTGATATTACCAGACTTTTTTTTTTGGAGTGAGTGAGGGCACCTTTCTCCCTCCTTTTCAGACTTCTGGCAACTGAAAACAAGCCCCACAAAAGCCTCAGTATCAGGAAGAGTGCTTAGAATTTCTGGACCGTGCCACCACGACAACTCTATTTTTGTTTTACATTGTCATCCATGTAGAAACACACCAATTTTGGCACCAATTTATATCTGAAGCCACCTAGTGTTCACAAAGAAATAAAGAGAATGGTCAGCTAACAAGAGCTTACTCAACCTTTTTATAATGAATTAAAGATCTAATTACAATGTATAATAATTTTCACAAATTGTTGCTATGTTCTCTTTTTTCATTTTTGCTTTCCTTCTTTTTTAAAAAAATAATTTCACTCCCACTTACCTGATAACGATGAGATACATGCTCTTTCAATAAAGTAAATTAAAAAATTGGGGGGGGTTGGTTTTTGGGTCACACCCTGCAGTGCTCAGGGGTAACTCCTGGCTCCATGCTCAGAAAATCACCCCTGGCAGCCATGGGGGACCATATGGGATGCCGGGATTTGAACCACTGTCCTTCTGCATGAAAGGCAAATGACTTACCTCCATGCTACTCTCTGGCCCCATAAATTAAAATTTAAAATACAGAAAATAAAAGTAGTATTTTACAGTTGGGGAGAGGGGGTGGGTGTTCTTGGTTGACCATGTACATAGATACCTATACACAACACATACAGAATTACCTCTACTTCCATATGAACCCAGAGACCTATAATCCATCAATATAAAACTTTACATGTGTGCAAGAAAACAGGGATGTAACTCAGTAGTAGAGTTTTTACCAAATATAATAAATATAATATAAATTATATATAAATATAATAAAGTATTAGGTATCAATTCCTGGCACTGCAAAATAAATAAGCACACACAGTTGTTAATAATGTTGCTTCATTTTTCTTCTATTTTTTTTTTTTTTTTTTTTTTTTGGTTTTTGGGCCACACCCAGCGGTGCTCAGGGGTTACTCCTGGCTGTCTGCTCAGAAATAGCTCCTGGCAGGCACGGGGGACCATATGGGACACCGGGATTCGAACCAACCACCTTTGGTCCTGGATCGGCTGCTTGCAAGGCAAACGCCGCTGTGCTATCTCTCCGGGCCCTTTTCTTCTATTTTTTGATATCATATTTTAACTTTTTATTTATGTATTTTGGACCACACTCAGTGTGCTTATTCCTGGCTTTATTCTCAAAGATCACTTCTGACAGTGCTTGGGTTCCATATGCAGAGTCCAATATGTGGTTCTGGGGATTGGACTTGAGTCAGCAAGAGCCCTACTCTCTGAACTATCTCTCTGGCCCTAGTGCTTTAGATCATATATAAAAATTCAAGGTAACTATTCCTGTTTTAAGTGAGAAAATTTTATTTTTATAATATAAACTTTGCTGGTAAGTTCTTTATTTTTACAGTTTAATAAAAAGATAATAGCTTAATTATTAGGAAACATTATTTATTTGTTTTATTTTGGGACTGCAATCAATGGTGATCAGAGCTTATTCCTGACTAGTTAGCTATCAGTGCTTGTGGAACTCAGGTGAATATTTATAGTGTTGGTCATCATCTTGCAAGGCAAGTGCCTTAACCTCTGTACTATCTTTTCAGCTCAATAAATTTTTTTATTTGTATTTAAGTTTCTTTATTTCTCTCAGGAGCAGTTTTGAATCCTTCAAAGCAAAGACTTCAAGAAGATCGATTTCAACACCCGCCTTCCAAGGTAGAGTGAGTTCATACAATGATTCTTGAAATCTGCTGTATTTATAATTGAGCATAAAGAATGTTGTTTTATATATAGTTAGTGCTAGATGTGTGGGTACTTTTTCAAAAGTAAAAACCCTTAGCACACTCATTCTTTATTTGATTGATAACTCATGAAATTAAAAATTTATAAATATTTCACTACTTAACAGCCTTCCACTCATTGATCTGTCAAAAATGAGCACCATGAGTTATACATTTCCTTTACCCCATTTTTTTTTTTTTTTGGATTTTGGCCACACCCAGTAACTCTCAGGGGTTACTCCTGGCTTTGCGCTCAGAAGTCGCTCCTGGCTTGGGGGACCATACGAGATGCTGGGGGATCGAACCGCGGTCCGTCCTAGGCAAGGCAGACATCTTACCTCTAGTGCCACCACGCCGGCCCCTCCTTTACCCCGTTTTTGATTTTCTAGTTCCAGTTGGTATTTTCATGTGACTGTTAGTTTTTTATTTTAGTGAATTAAAAATGATAATTTTTTATAGAACTAAAAGTAATTTAAAATTGACTAATTGACAATGATATTGATACTCTAATTTTTGTTTTTTTTTTTTGTTTGTTTGTTTGTTTTTTGGTTTTTGGGCCACACCTAGTGATGCTCAGGAGATACTCCTGGCTATACACTCAGAAATCGCTCCTGGTTTGGGGGATTATATGGGACACCGGGGATTGAACTGTGGCCCATTCTAGGCTAGTGCGGACAAGGGAGATGCCTTACCACTTGTGCCACTGCTCCAGCCCCATATATTTTGGTTTTTACAGTTGGAAAACCACATTTTCATGAAAATGATAAATATACATGACAGTGAATGCTATTGAATGAAACAACTTTACTTTATAATACCTTTTTCTAGATTAGATTTTATTCATTGCACTAGTTAATCCTAGAGGAAAATTGGGATTTCTATTAAGGCTCTGTTCTTTCTTGACTTATAAAGTGGTATTACTTTACTATGTATTTCTTCCCTTAGAAAACAACCAGTGTCACAGTGGATAATGTTCTTGTTCCTGAACATAATGAAAAAGGTAAAATCAAAACAACTCTTCTTTAGATCATGTGTTCCTTTTAGTGAATATGATAGAAGCAATATTTTTAAAATATAACTATGAGTTCATATATTAAAGCAGGATACATCTCATATAAATTTGAAATTAAAACATAAATATTATGGGTCTGGAATGATAGCACAGTGGTAGGGCATTTGCCTTGCATGCAGCAGACCCAGGATGGATGTTGGTTCAACTCCCGGCATTCCATATGGTCCCTGAGCTTGCCAGGGGCAATTTCTGAGCACAGAGTCAAGAGTAATCCCTGAGTGCTGCTGGGTGTGACCCCCAAACCAAAAATAAATAAATAAATAAAAATATTAGTTATTCTTATTTTCTTCTTATTATTAATTTTGGACCAAACCCAGCTGTGCTCAGGGATTACTACTGGCTCTGTGCTCAGAAATTACTCTTAGCATGGGGGCCTATAGGATGCCAGGGATCTAATTTGGGTCATCTGTGCACAAGGCAAACACCCTACCCACTGTTCTATTGCTCCAGCCCACACTTGAAATTTTTGACAAAGTCGATGGACAAGATGTCATTATTCTATTAAAAGTCTATTGGACAAAAAAAAATCTATTGGACAGTGAAGAACATAATGACAGACTAATTAACAGAGATTTCTTATTTTCTGTTAGTGAGTTTGCTCTGTGGGCATGCATATGTTAGTTTTTATATAGTTTTAGAAATCCTCACAGTACCTGCAGGGCTCCTCAGTGGTGACTGTCAGGCTGTACTAAAGAAGGTTAAGTTATTTTCCACATCTCCTTTGCTACTTTATTAACTAGAAGAATAATTTAATTTTACTTGGCGTCATTTAAGACAGCCTTACTTGATCTTTGCCATCAGATCTGATGTTTCTTTGGTTCAATAAGAATGGGAGAAGTTAAAAAAGATTTTGATCCTTTAAGGCTTAGCAAAACATCTAAATTCAAACAATAAATATGGAGATAAAAGTGAATTGGAATCTTAAAAACATTACTGAGTTTTTCTTTGACTCTCTATTGTATTACCATTTAAAGGTTCCCTCCAATCTCTAGAGAACTTTGTGTTTGTTTTAGGGCCATACCTGATGCTTTGGGTTACTCCTATCTCTGCACTCAGGGATTACTCCGGTGATCTCAGGAAAAGCACATGGAGTGCAGGGGTGTGCAAGGCAAATGTTCCACCCCTGTACTATCTCTTTAGTGCCCCCCACCCCCGTTTTTGTTTTTTGGGCCATGCCCAGTGACACTCAAGAATTACTCCTGGCTCTATCCTCAGAAAAATCACTCCTGGGGGCCGGAAAGATGGCACAGCAGTAGGGCATTTTGCCTTGCATGCGGCCAACCAGGGACAGACCTGGGTTGGTTTCCTGGCATTCCATAAAGTTCCCTGAATCTGCCAGGAGCGATTTCTGAGCCAGGAATAACCCCTGAACATCACTGGGTGTGGCCCAAAAACCAATCAATCAACCAATAGATAAATAAACTGCAAAAAAGAAGAAGAAAAAAGAAAAGAAAGAAAATCACTCCTGGAAGGCTCAGGAGACATTATGAAATGCTGAAGATGCAACATGGTAGGCCTCATGCAAGCAAACGCCCTACCTGCTGTAGCCTCAGGGCCCCCTCTTTAGCCCCTTTAAAAAAAAAGTCTTAAGAAACTGAAGTTAACTTACTCATCAACTCTGAGGAAATAAAGTATTTAGAAGATTTTGTTCATGAAAATATTTATTTGTCATACTTGATGCAGAGACTACTTGAGAACTTCAGTTCTGGCTATTGTGCTTTGTTCTACTGACTTCCTATTGAATTTAAAAGTGATTTTTCTTTTTCTTTCTTCTTTTTTTTGGTTTTGAGCCACACCTAGCTATGCTCAGGGTTTACTCCTGGCTCTGCACTCAGAAATCGCTCCTGGCAGGCTTAGAGGATCATGTGAAATGATGGAGATCGAACCCGGGTTCATCTCGGGTCGGCAGCATGCAAGGCAAATACCCTACCGCTGTGCTATCTCTCTGGCCCCTTAAAAGTGATTTTTTATATTGAAGTTCTGGTTCTTCACAATCAGGATATAAATTAATTTTGTCTTGTTTGTTTTGGGGAGGGGAGTGTTTGAACCACTCAGGGACTATTCCTCCCTCTGTGGTCAGGAGTGACTTCTGGCAGTGCTCAGGGGACTCTAAGGGGTGCTAGATATTGAATCAAGGTCACTTGCTTGCAAGTCAAACACCTGACCATGGTACTATATCTCTAGCCAGAGGGCATAGATTCTCAAAACTAGAAAGGTTAACATATTTTTTCCTGTGCTCCTTCTTTAGGCATATTATTTAAATCCTCCATAAATTTTCAAAATATCATAGATGGAACCAAAAATTTCCACAAAGACTTCCTAATTGGAGAAGGGGAGATTTTCAAGGTATTCAGAGTAGAGGTCCAAAACCGAACCTATGCTGTTAAATTATTTAAACAGGTATGGAAAGAATTACTGTCACAAGATATCACTCACTTCTTTGTTTATATTTCATGTTTAAATGTCATTTCCATCAATATTAAAAGGAGGTGTATTTGAAACTAGAATTTTATAAGTGGAAATAAGATATGGCCTCAAGTGACTAGAGAAATGAACTTGCAGGAATGTGGAAGTTGAATCCTTCCTCTCCCAGATGTGTTGAATAAGAAACTTTTCTGAAAAACCTCATAGGACCTTTGGGACTTTTTAAAAGAGGGTCAGATGTGTCAATCTGCTCTAGTTTCTGTGATTTTTTTTTGGGGGGGGGGGTTGGCAGTATTCTTTCCAGGCAATGTCACAGGCTAAACTTTAAATGTGTCTTCTCTAACAGGTCAGGAGTGTGGGAAAGAAGCAAATTCACTAGGAGAAACACTCCAAGTGTTGGAGGATAGCTGAGTGACTGCAACCAAAAAATAGAAGGGATGCAGAGGATGTAAATGTAGGAGTCAGTGAGAGATGGATATGCACATGCACCCATAGGTGGAAATGCACACATAAACACACACATGTACAAGCCACTTTCCATATTCTTCACTATTAAACAGTTATTTTAATATTTACTCAGCTTCTTTGGGCTGCACACTGAGCTTGCAAAGATGAATAACCCTAGTTCCATCTTCAAGAAACCACTAGATTTATGGGTGAGATATGCAGCTAAAGAAAAGACTAGGGCAGGGGCCGGAGAGATAGCATGAAGTAAGGCGTTTGCCTTTCATGCTGAAGGACGGTGATTTGAATCCTGGCATCCCATATGGTCTCCTGTGCCTGCCAAGGGCTATTTCTGAGCATAGAGCCAGGAGTAACCCTTGAGCATTGCCGGGTGTGACCCAAACACCCTCCCCAAAAAAGACTAAGGCAGGGACTGTAGTACAGCAGTAGAGCACTTGCCTTGCATGTATGAAATTCTGAGTTTGATCCTTGGCACAGATGGAAGGAGGGAGGAAGGAAGGGTAAAGAAGGAAAAAGGACTGACTAGAAAGAAAGGACGGAAAAAAGGAAAGAAGCTGGAAGGAAGGATAGGAAGAGGAAAAGGGGTGAGAAAAAACCTGAAGAATGGGTAATACATTAGCACAAATTTTCCCAGTGATTACGAGGGCACAAGAAAGATAGAGATGGGGGTACATGCAGCACCCAGGAGAGTAACAGAGTAATCCCTCATTACCTGTTTTTGAAGTAAATATATGGTGACATAGACTAGATGAAGTGACCTTTCAGATGATTTTCAAGGATGAGTAGAATCTTGGCAGGCGGTACAATAAAAGAGAGCAAGTACTTTCTTGGTGGAAGAAATAGTAAAGGCAAAATTTAAAAGTGTCAGCATAAAACTCATGAAGAATAGAGCCAGGTGTCAAAGGTAGGGAAAGCAGTGGTAGAAAATGATACTAAAAATATAGGGTAATTATGTGAAATTTTTGAGGGGAAAAGGGACACACCCAGCAGAAGTTAGGGCTCACTCGTGGCTCTGTGATCAGGGATCTCACTCCTGACAATGCTTGGGGACCATATGTGGTGCTGGAGAGTGAACCAGGGTTGGCTGTGCACAAAGCAAGTACCTTAATTCCTATACTCTTTGTCTGGCTCTGGAGATGAATTTTAAGTAGAAGAATGAAATAATTAGATTTTTATTTTTAAAAATAACCGTCAAGCTGGATAGATAATTTAATGGGTCAAGGGCGCACAGGAGGCCCAAGTTCTATCTCTGGCACCACAGGACCACTATCAGGATAATGTACAAGTAGAAATAGACCAGAAAACTTTCAGGTGTGAACTAAAACCGAAAGAGAAAAGAAATGAAATTATATATTTCATAATAGGTTAGTCAATTGGCTAGAACTTGGAAGGGGCATTTGATGGAAAGAGCTAGAGCAGAGATAGGAAAATCTCATAGGGAGATATTTGTGTAAACAGACTGAAGGATAGAGCTTAAAGCAATGTTTTCAGCCCAAATATTAGACTTACCTAGGGAGTACTTTAAAGAATACCCCTCTTAGTCCTGGTTGGGTTAGTGTAGTAGCAGTAGAACTAAATTCCTAAATGTATTTTCACACAGGTGGTTCAAGAACATAGCCAGTACTGAGACTAAATCCTGCAGACCAGGGAAAAGGCAATTGGAGTGATAAGGATACATTCTAATAGAGAATGTGAAATGGGCCAAATATGAACTGTCTGATAGGATTGGGGGGGCATAGAAGAGAAAGAGAAGCCTGAGGCTATTCCTACTTTGTTTAGATTTAGGACATTAAAAGTTATTAATTTCCTTCTTCTTGCCCATTTGCCCTCTCCTATGAACCTATGTTCAATCCGTCCCCCATGGGTATGTTACAATGTAGGAATGGATTTTAAATAAAAGCAATGGAGTCAAATGAAGACACCTAAGAAGTGAATGATTTGATTAAAAAAACATTTCTAAAATTAATGATTTGATAAAAAAATATGTTGGCCAAAAATATTTAACATAAGTAGCCTCCAAATAATATCAGGTCCTCTAGAGGTGGACTAACTGAAGACCATTCTTTAGAAATGTGTACCCCATTTGTACTTTCTTTGTGGTTGGGCATCTTCAAAGTTTTCATCTGCCAACTTTACACTTTTATCTCCAACTTTTATTCCCTTTGGGGAGTTTCCTTTCTCTGAATTTGGCTTCAGAATGTACTGTCATTGTTCCTCAATCCATTCTCCTTTCTGCCCTCAAAAGTGTGCTTGTCTTCATGAGTGTCTTTAACCCATTCGGTATGATTTTGGTGACATATGTGAAGCCACAGTATCACAGGCATTACCTCAGTGTCGATTTTTTTCACCCACCACTCCCAATAGACTGGATGGTTTTCTTTAACAAGCTCTTATTTATCTTTGTATTCCAGTACCTTCTTACAGGGCCATCCCAGATTAGTTTCTCATAAAAATATTTGTTGGATAAATTGAATGAAGCACATATGCAAATCAGTACTTTTAGGAAAAAAGATGGAAGTTAATGTATAGAACTTAAAGACCATCACACACACACACACACACACACACACACAGTCCTATAGGAAAGTTTAGAAAATATAATGAAGCTTTATTTAACCAGAGATTGTGTTTTATAAAGCATGTGGTTTTGTAACATTAGCATATTAATTTCAATAGTCTTTCTTAATGAGACTACTGAGCTGGGTAAATTTACTCAGTGTGTTAGATGATTGCATCTGAATCACTTGGAGATCTCACAAATGCTGATTATTGTTCATCATCACTAGATAGGAATCTGAGATTCAGCATTTCTCACCAGCACCCAATGAAGCTGATATTCCTTCTTCGCAGACCACACTTTGAGCAGTAGAATTGCTAAGTTAGCAGGAACGCCAAAGCTACCCCCCCCCATTTTACAGATTAAGAAAACTGTGGCCTCAGTAACATAGTTAAGCTGTGTTTAAAAATATCAATTAAAAAGTATTAGATATAAGCCTGAGAACTGATCTACCTGGTTTCCAGAAAGTAGAAATATTGAGCTTCTAAATTTACAGTTTATTATTTATTTATTTATTTATTTATTTATTTATTTATTTATTTATTTATTTATTTGGTTTCTGGGTTATACCTAGTGATGCTCAGTCAGGGGTTACTCCTGGCTCTGCACTCAGAAATTACTCCTGGTGAGTTTGAGGAACTATATGGGATGCCAGGGATTAGACCTGCATTGGCCTTGTGCAAGGCAAGTACCTACTTGATGTACTATCGCTCTGACCCCAGAGTTTATATATTTTGATAAAATTGTACATTAAAATAACTTGTTAGCCTAGTTCATTATTTTTTATAATAATAATTTTTATTTTGACCAAAGTGGTTTACATATCTTTCACAGTAATATTTTAGGTACATATTAACATTGAATCAGGGGAATTCCCACCACCAAAGTTGTCCTTCCTCCACCCCCGTTCCCAGCTTGCATCCCATATCCCCCTCCCTTGCCCCCTGGGTTGCTAGTATAAGTGGTCCCCTCTGTGTCTAGCTTGTTGTAGATTGGATCTCAATTCTTTGTAGTTGGCTTTGGTTTTGGTGTTTAAATCCAATCATTTTTGTTACTACATAGTGATCATACAACTGTTTGGTCTTGGTACCCTCCATTATTTCCCCCTCAATTTGAGAGGCGGAACTAGATGGTTCAAGTTATGTGGTTCTGTTTGAAGAAAAGAAAAGCAATAAAATGGGATAAAAATCAAATAAGCCAAAAAATGGGCGGAGTTCTTAGAGGCTCTCAACATCAGTTTGAGAGAAGAAAGGGAAAAAGGAAGAGAAACACCACAACAATACAAAAAGAAATATCAAAAAATCCAATGAGCACTACAGCAATAAAGACAAGCACTACATAATAACCATGGTCCTGAAATAAAATTCACTAGATCAACTTGGAAGATAGCTTCTTCCAGAATTTCTGTTGCTTTCTCTCTTTTTATTCTAAAAACTCTGCCCTTTCTAGCAATTCTCAAACAATAACTACTTATAGCTTATGGGCTCTAAGATCGTACTCAATTCATATTTTAGGGCTTTATTTGTTTTTTATTCTTTTGTTTGTTTTTGAACCACACTTGGCGGTGCTCAGAGATCACTCCTGGCTCTGCACTCAGAAATCACTCTTGGCAGCCTTCAGGGACCATATAAGAAGCCAGGGATCAAACCCAGATTCATCCCGAGTCAGCTGCATGCAAGGCAAATGCCCTGCCGCTGTGCTATCACTCCAACCCCTCAATTTATATTTTATTGAGAAGTTAGAAATTCAAGATTCAGACATGCAATAACATAGGTGTGTAAAGGCAGAGGTAGAGTAGGGGCTCTGTTGAATCCATATATATATATATATATATATATATATATATATATATATATATATATATATATATATATATATATATATATATATATATGCCATAAATTCAAGTGCCAGGCAGTGGACTAAATTTTCTGAACCTTCTTTGAAACAAGAAACCTTACTTTAATTTGTTTAGTAATTTCAGGTTTTCAAAATTTGTACAAAGTTTGATAGGTTAACATGTGCATATTGTGCAAGTCACATATGCCAAATTAAACTTTTAGACAAAGAACTCAAGTGCTTTTGATGTGCCTGTTATTTTCTAGGAATTCTTTCATAAGCCAGAGTCCTTGGAGGCCAACTAAAACTGGATGCTCTGCTTTCTTAATGGAGAGTTTTTGTAATTGTATTCTTTTTACTTTACAATATAGTTTTTACATGAATACAAAATATGGTGAAAGTTTTAATATAAAATATGGTAACATTATACAGAACATGAAAAACTTTCCATTTGAGAAGCAGTTGTTCTAAATCTACATGGAGGTTAATGGAGTTTTGAAAATCATATGAAACCTAAGAATCCTTTCCCTAGAATGCTGTTTATATAATTTTACACAAAAAGTTTAATATGACTTTAGGATAAATAGAGACCCTGGGTTAATAACTACAGAAGTTGAGATCCTTTACTTATTTCCTTTTATTTTATGTGATGTTTAGGAGAATAAAATGCACTGTAAGACACAATGGAAGAGGTTCTTATCTGAGATTGAAGTTTTACTATTGTGAGTATATATTTTTTTGGAACTTATCTCTTTTTGCCCATCTTTTTTCCATCTTTGTTCATCTTTTGTTCCTACTGCTTGGCATAATTCACACTTAATAAATGTGGTTTCAATATTAGAACACTAGGTATATTTTGACATCTACTTTTGTATAGTCCTTAGAATGAACTTTAAAATAAACCATCTATGTAATTCACTAACGTATTTTAATGAAAAGCTGTCACAAGGAAGTGGGTTAAATCATGTGTGACTAGCATACTGAATGTAGAATAATTCATAGATCTGTAGAATTGTATATGTTCTATCATTTTTCCGTTCCTTTGAGACATTCGATCAAGAAATTATTTCATCAAGATCACCCTCCCTCAAAAGAAACTTTCAGACAAAGAAATCGAGTGCTTTTGATGTGCAGATTATTTTCTGGGAAATGTTTCATGAGCCAGGGAGTCCTTTGAGACAAACTAAGATGAATTCATGTTCATATATATTCATATCTGCAGCTGTGCAGTCTGCTTCATCGAAGCCCTCTAACCCTGTCGAGTTTACTCACTACCCTTTGCAAATAGGAAGTGCTATTTTCAAATGTTTCCTAAACCAGTAAGTGAAATTGGGCATGAGAGGAGGAGGCTGGGGAGACATTGTACTATGTCTTTTTCCTTTGACATCAAGGACCAGAAATTGAAACATCAGAGCTCCTTCTAAAACAGAATGCATATCATTTAGTGAAAAAATTAAAAAACCAAATTGTAAGAGTCTTTTATAGACATGCTTCATTTATTTGCTTATGAATAAATTCCAACATTTCAAAATTCCAAAAGTGCAGAAGGGGAAACCTAAAAAAGATTTCCTTTCACTATAATCATCCAGCCACCCAGCTGATTAGCCCAGAGGCAATAGTCTCTTGTATATTGTTTCAGAGATATTTTATCTATAAGTATGTATGTATTTTGTCTTCATATTTCCCTTTTTTTGCATGAGGCAGCATAAACACATTGTTTATTTTGCATAGTCTAGTAATCCATTGTATGCTAAACCAGATGTTTTCTAAGCCAATTTGTGAATTGAGGTGGTGGCAGGGGAATAGAGGGCTTAATTATTTCTTATTGCTAGATTTATATTTTTTCTAATAGTTACAAGCAAAAGTAAGTAAACAAAACAAATTGCCACAAGGAAAGTTGTGTGTATGTGGAGCTGGAGCAATATTACAGAAAGTAGAGTGCTTATTTTGCATGCTGCTGACCCCTGTTTGTTTCCCATCTTCTCATATGATCCCCGAAGTTCCAGTAGGAGTGATCTCTGTGTGTAGAGCCAATAATAAGCCCTGAACATAACTGGGTATAGTCCAAAAAATGTAGGGAGGGAGGGAGGGAGGGAGAGAGGGAGGGAAGGAAGGAAGGAAGGAAGGAAGGGAGGGAGGAAGGAAGGAAAGAAGGAAGGAAGGAAGGAAGGAAGGAAGGAAGGAAGGAAGGAAGGAAGGAAGGAAGGAAGGAAGGAAGGAAGGAAGGAAGGAAGGAAGGAAGGAAGGGAAGGAAGGAAGGAAGGAAAATTTGTTATTTTATACTTTTTTGAATATATTTAAGGTGAAGGAAGGAAGGAATGAAGAAAGGAAGGGAAAATTGCTATTCTATACCTGTTCGAATATATTTAAGGTAAATTCCAACAAATAAAATTTTAGGGTCAAATTGTTACGTGCATCATATACTCAATGCTTCTCCAAGAATTAGAAAATATCCAGTATCAAATCCCCTCTATAACACAAATACTGGTCCTATCTGAGTGCCTGGTTTTGGTATTCTATTCAATTTAGTGTTTATTATTATTCTCTGGTTTACGGTCCCACCCAATAGTGATCAGGGACTATTCTCAGTTCTTGGAGGTTGCTCCTGTAGTGGTCTGGGTACCAAGTGGTGCTGAGATTGAACCCAGGTTTTTGCATGCACAAAACCTGTTCTCTAGCCCAGTGAACTCTCTCTCCCATCCCACATGGCATTTTTTACAAGCCTGCTTGATATAAGTGGTTTGTTTCTTCTGTGGCTTGTTTCATTTTTCTTTATGAATAAATCTTTTCACATATTGAGATATATATTTGGGGGGGGTTGGGCCACACCTGGCAATGCTCAGGGGTTATTCTGCTTTTGTTCTGCACTCAGAAATCGCTCTTAGCAGGTTTGGGAGACCATGTGGGATTTCAGGGATTGAATCCAGGTTGGTCCCTGGTTGGATGCATGCAAGGCAAATGCCTTACCCATTTGTTCTTGTTCTGATCCCTTAAGAGATATGTTTTTGTTTCCCATGAAATATACCATTTCCCATGCTCAGTTACAATTTTTACATTATTTTATTTTATCTGGTTGATGCCTCTCAAGCAGTACTCAAGAGTCTGGGGGACACCCAGGCCATATAATCAGACCTAAGGCCAGAGGACACAGTGTTGTTCAAGCCATATAGTGCCTCAGACTACCAGGACCATCTTAGCATTACCCTTTCTCATACGTACACATTCACTGCATCCTAACCCCTCTACTATTTCCAGGTTTCTCCTAGTGGTACACATGGTACCATATTCAGGGCTGACTGCATGACAGGCAAATGCCTGTACTATATCTCTTGGCTCCTAATTTTTCAATCTTCATAACAATTTCATGAGGAAAGTACTACTATTATTTTCATTTTTCAGATAAAAAACTGAAGTTGAGACTGTTATCAGATCAATCTAATTTCTTAAATCTTCATCGACTCCGACCTTCTCAGGTCTTCTCAGATCTTTACTCATGAATAAAATCAGCTTTTCCTATTGCAGGATTTATAGACACCTAAATTTTTGTTGAGTTTAAGAGCCCACCTTATTTTTCACTCAGTAAGATGTTAACCTTCAAATAAGTGTCCATAAACTAAAAGCCAGAAATTTTTCTTCATGGCATTGTTATGTTTCCATCTTGCTGAATTCTGTTGTGTCTGTTTGTTCTACTTGATCACCAGGTAGAAAAATAATCATTTAAATAAACAAATTGTCATTTCTCCTCTTCGAGCAAGAAAGCACCAGGGTTTGCTTGTGACTCTCTGAAGCATGCTCTTCAGTGCTTTTAGGAAATTTCTATCTCTTAGAAATATTTTAAGTTTCATAGAATAAACCAACTAGTAGTATAGATCAGCTGTTTAAGCAATCCAATATACTAGCTCATTTTATTTTCATTCCATTGCTTTTATGGATGCAATCTGAATAATTATAGTTGCAGACATCTGGTTTCCCAGAAGCTTTGACATATTTAAAAATAAAATTTTCTTTCCCAATAATCAGCAAATGGTGATAAAAATTTAAGTAAAAAGTAAGTCTCCCATGTGTTTTTATGTGTATGTATACTAATGCACATACTTCTTTCACACACAAAAAAGAATAAAAAGAATCAGAAGTTGGGGGCTAGAGCTATAGTACAATGGTTAGGGCACTTGGCCATGCACATGGCAGAACTAGGTTACATCCTCAGCATCCCATATGGTCCTTCATGCAGTGCCAGGAGTGATCCCTAAGTGCAGAGCCAAGGAGTGGAGTAATCCCCAGAAATGCCAGGTATAGACCCCCAAACAAAAACAAATAAACAAAAAGAATCAGAATAGAATAGATTTGATGCTGATCTAATGGATAGGCTTTTATAAATGGAAATGTATTTAACATAAATACTTTGTTTTGATTTAATATTCCTAAGCATGCATAGGAAGGATATAGTAGGTATTCTATAAGTATTTGCTGGATTTAGCTTTACTCATAATAAGTATATATTTTATGTTTTATTGGACCCTTAAAATGCATCACATACATTTTTATTTGTTTGGGGGGCTATAGTCACCTGTTCTTAAGACTGACTCCAGGATCTGCACTCAGATCTCACGTCTGGTGATCTCTGGGACCACCAGAGTGGTAGGAATTGAATCTGGGTCAGCCATGTGCAAGGCAAGAACTCACCCACTGGTATTACCTCTTCAGTCCTGATAACACATATGTTTAAGATGTAGTTTTATGGAACAGAACCTGAAAAAAGTAGTCACTACACTGACAGAATTCTGTGGTTTAAGAATAAGTTGGCGGGGGCCAGAGAGATAGCACAGCAGCGTTTGCCTTGCAAGCAGCCGATCCAGGACCTAAAGTGGTTGGTTTGAATCCCGGCATCCCATATGGTCCCCCGTGCCTGCCAGGAGCTATCTCTGAGCAGACAGCCAGGTGTAGAGCCTGAGCACAGCTGGGTGTGGCCCAAAATCAAAAAACAAACCAAAACAGAAACCAGAAGAATAAGTTGGCAAACTTGACTAGTCATGTGGATTTTATAACAAAACCAGCTTTAAGGAAGATGCAGGCTGTCTCTAAGCTGTTTGATTGGTGTCCAATCTAGTACTTGGCTGAGTGATGTTCAGTAGATTCACACATGAAAGGTGTCCACATCTGTACTTTCAGTTCGATGACTTTATGTACACCTTTATATATGAAACAATGAGATGAATAATTTTATATATTCACATGGTTTCCTTAATATAAGTAAAATCTATTGAGTATTGTGTTGAGAAAAAGTTAATACTGAATAACACTTTATAATAATGTTTCTAACACCTCAGATCTTAAGAAACCTGTAATTTGAAAATGTTCTGTCTTTTGGATAATTTATTTATATCTGTATGATCACACTCAGAGAGTGACTGTGTTTTACAGAACAGTATGGAAAGGAGATCTATGTAGTTAAAGAAATTCTCCTTCAGCAGATTTTTATGTTGCATTAGAATTATGTCCTAAACCTCTTTACTTCTCTTTGTTTTTGTTTTTATGTTTTTTGTTTTGGGGCCACACTCGGCGGTGCTCAGGGGTTACTCCTGGCTGTCTGCTCAGAAATAGCTCCTGGCAGGCACGGGGGACCATATGGGACACCGGGATTCGAACCAACCACCTTTGGTCCTGGATTGGATGCTTGCAAGGCAAGCACCGCTGTTCTATCTCTTTGGGCCCTCTTTATTTCTCTTTAACCAGTGCTGCTGTTCATTTCTGGTGGAAACAAGCTTTCTGATGAATTTTTATTTAGTTATATTTTTATTTAAACACCTTGATTACAAGTTTGTTCATAATACAGGAATTATTTTCTACAGATAAAGTTGTTCATGATTGAGCTACTGATAGACTTTTAAATGTTTTGTTTCAAGGTTTCATCATCCAAACATACTAGAATTCGTTGCATATTTTATGGAGACTGAGAAGTTGTGTCTGGTATATCCATATATGAGAAACGGATCACTTTCTGACAGGTTGCAGTGTGTCGTAAGTCATATATATTCCTCTGCCTGAGGTTCGGGTATTCTTTTTGTTTTTGTTTTTTGGGCCACACTTGGTGACACTCAGTGGCTACTCCTGGCTATGCGCTCAGAAATCACTCCTGGCTTGGGGGACCATATGGGATACTGGGGGAGGTTCAGGTCTTCTAAAGTTGCATGGGAGCTTGCTTAGAGCGGTGAAGCCAATGGGTGTTCACAGGAAGGGCTATCCCATTAATAGTTTTAGTAGGAAAGTAAATAGTTTTATTAGAGGACTTTTTCATAAATTAATATTTTTCTTTCATAATGTTGCACCTGAGTTTATGTGCAACATGAAAATCAAACAGACCTGCTAAAAATTCCAGACGGAGAGCTAGTTCAGTGGATAAACTTGCATTACATCCCACTGACCCCTGTTTGTTTGTTTGTTTGTTTTGGGGGGCTGCACAGTCTGAGTTGCTCAGGCATAAGTCCTGGCTCTTCACTCAGTAATCTCTCCTGGCAGACTTAGGGGGACCAAATGGGATGCTTGGAATTGAACCCAGGTTGGCTGTGTGTAAGTAATGCAAGCGCCCTGTCTGCTTTTCTATTATGCCAGCTCTGCTGACCCCAGTTTGATCCCCTGCATGGTGTTTTGTTTCTAAAACAGGTCCAAGGGTCACTCATGAGTTTAGAGCCAGGAAGACCAGGTGTGGCAAAATTTTCCCCCTGAAATTTGTTGAATTCTTACACTTTGGTGATTCTTTTAAAAATGAGTTTATATAAGGGGCGGAGAGATAGCATGGAGGTAAGGCATTTGCCTTTCATGCAGGAGGTCATCGGTTCGAATCCTGGTGTCCCATAAAATCCCCCGTGCCTGCCAGGAGCAATTTCTGAGCGTGGAGCCAGGAATAACCCCTGAGCACTGCAGGTGTGACCCAAAAACCACACACACACAAAAAGAGTTTTTATTGGGGCTGGAGAGATAACATGGAGGTAAGGCATTTGCCTTCATGCTGAAGGATGATGGTTCGAATCCCGGCATCTCATATGGTCCCCCAAGCCTGCCAGAAGTGATTTCTGAGCATAGAGCCAGGAGTAAACCCTGAGTGCTGCAGGGTATGACCCAAAAACTAAAACAAAAAAAAATGAGTTTATATTGACTGAATCTGTTTCTCACATCATATTTGTTTACTTAACTTTAGCCTAATACACGTAAGACACAAAGGATATACAGGAAGAGTAATAATGACTCCTTAAAAAATAAGGGTGGGTCAAAAAATTGACTTTTTCATAAGATATTTTTGAAAGGTAAATTGAAAAATTAATTCCAAGTAGGTTAAATTTCAGGTACGATGATAATATTTTAACTTATTCACATTAATATGTAATAATTTAAAACCATTTAGTTCTCTTTTAGGTATAGTTGTCTTACTAGTTCTACATTCCAGTTAGGACAATACTAAAGTGGTTGGGTTTTTTTTCCCATTGGCTATCAAAGGGCTGAAAAAAGCATCATGAGTAGAGGCAAACACATCTTGAATTTTAAAATAGATTGTGGACAAAAATCATGCAATTTGCCCCATCATGGACAGAACCAGAGAGTATAATGTTGAATGAAGTAAATCAGAAGGAAAGGAGGGGAACAGAGAGATAGCATGGAGGTAAAGTATTTGCTTTGCATGCAGAAGGTCAGTGGTTCGAATTCCAGCATCCCATATGGTCCCTGAGCTTGCCAGGAGGGATTTCTGAGCATAGAGCGAAGAGTAACTAACCCCTGAGTGCTGCCGGGTGTGACCCAAAAACAAAAGCAAAAACAAAAAATAAAGGAAGGAAAAGGGCAGCAGATACAAAATGAGCTCTGTATCTCTATGAAATTTAAAGAGGTGCTCAGGGAAAGAGAAACAAATGTCAAAGAGGATTGAATGATAAAGGGCCTTTGGAATCTGGTAGAAGGAAGCAGGTATAGTTGTCTTACTAGTTACTAGTTATTTTAAATCATAAAGTCTTTTAAATCATAGTACTTCAATAAAGATGAAAAGAAGGTAGATCAAGGTATTGATTTGTCCATACTCTACCTCTACAGCAGTTTCCTTTTTGTCATCCTTCAATATGCGCATTGTTTTTACTTAGTAAGTGCCACCAAACCAGCTACTGTTTCTTTTTCAGGGTGACACGGCCCCGCTCTCTTGGCACATTAGAATCAATATATTAATAGGAACATCCAAAGCCATTCAATACTTGCACAACACCAAACCAATCTCGATCATCTGTGGCAGTATATCCAGGTAAATTGTCTCAAAGCTTTGCTCCCTCTGTAAACCCCTTTTATTGTTACAGGTGAGTCATACGGCACACTATTTCTTGTCAAAATTTTCATGCAAGGGTTTGTGTTTGTGGATGTGGATGTGTTTGTATAGAGTCTCATCTAAAACTTCTTATCTTACCTGTTTATTAGTGAAATTGTATCTGTCAATATTTTTTTTTTTGGTTACACCCGGCGGTGCTCAGGGGTTACTCCTGGCTGTCTGCTCAGAATAGCTCCTGGCAGGCACGGGGGACCATATGGGACACCGGGATTCGAACCAACCACCTTTGGTCCTGGATCGGCTGCTTGCAAGGCAAACACCGCTGTGCTATCTTTCCGGGCCCATCTGTCAATATTTTTAAAAAATAATGTTTATGTTTTTAAAAGAAGAGTTGATACAATATTTGGAAATTTGATGAGACTCCAAGCAGTCTCCACTTCCAGGAACACTTGGTCTGGTGTGGGGCTAGGGACTTGCAGATGGTGGTTGGTGGTCCATGTGGCATTAGGGATCAAACCCAGGATTTCTGTATGCCCAACATGGGCTCCAAGCCCTTTACCATATCTCCTCAGTCCAACATTTAAGAATTTGGGGGGTCAGAGGTACTCAGGCAGCCAGTCTTTGATACTTAACCAATGTGACTGGTAGTTCAATGCTAAGGTCTGAGAATGAGTGATGCTCTAGATTTGCAATGCCAGTTAAAACCTGGGCACGCCTGGTGGTGGTCAGGTCCTCTACAGCCACTGTCAGACCGCTGGTGCTTTCATGGCAGGTGCCTGAATTACATATCCTCACTCCCATATCCTAGACCTCTGTGATCATTTTTTTCTAAAGATAATTTTTGTTTTCATATTGGAGAGGATGGTGGTTGGGGACCATGCCCGCAATACTCAGGTTTATTGACTGTGCACAAGGTTTACTCCTGGCTGCATACTCAGGGATCACTCTTATGGGCTCAGGAAAATTTGGGGGTGCTGGGAATCAAACCTGGGTTGCTTGCTTCCAAGGTAAATGACCTATCTACTGTACACTCTTTAGCTCCACAAGATCTTTAGGGAAGTTTATGGAAAATAGTTGCAATAATGTTTTGATTTTCATGGGCTTCTTATAATGTGCCTTAATAAGATGTCAAAGTGCCCCATTATTAGCTCCATGTTACTCCTGTTTCTCCCATACTCTTTCCTCCCCCACTACTTGATAATATCAGTTTTATAATCTAAGGCTAAGGGTTAGTCCTCACTTGGTATTGTCTTGGTACCAATTGTCTTGTTTCTTTATAAAGCATAGATGCATGATATATCTCATGTGCATATATCATAAGAGACTAAGGATTGACCCATAGGTTACAGTCAAAAAGCTGACCCCAGTGAAATGGGACAGAATGATTAAAAATAAAATAAAATAAGAAAAAGACAGTAAGTCTGATATAGAAGTCTTCCATGTTCTTGGCCAGACATGGTTGGTGAGGGTAGACTATACTGAAGAATTAAATTGTGTATTAGATTGAATTAGATTGTGTATATTGCCTTTCTAAAAAAATTATAGTATTTGAGTCTATAAAGCTAAGTGAAATGGTAACGAGCACTTATGTGGATCAATACCATGAAATAGACATATGTCACAGAGGACATTGGACAGATATTGGTATGGCAAACACATATACTCATGCACTCAGATTGGCATACATTGAGAACAAATCCATGGATTGCAGTGCAAAAACTGACCCAGGTAGTGAGAAAGGATGCTTTTTTAAAAGGAAAGAGTAAATAAGATATACTAAAATAAAATAAAAAGAAAGAAAATATATAAACATATATATGTGTATATATGTATATATATATATCTATATCTATATATATATAGATATATATATGCAAAGCCAGTTAGTCTGGTGTAATGGGTCTCCATTTTCTAGACAATACATGGTTAGTGATGGTAAACTTTACTGAAGAAAGGTTTCATGGATTAGACAATACTAATCCAAGTACAATTGGAGGCCTCAGTCTTCTGTGTCTTTCTTGGGTTTTGGGGTTTTATTGGGGGGAAGGGATCACATCCGGTGGCACTGAGAGGTTACTCCTGGCTCTGTGCTCAGAAATCGCTCCTGGCAGGCTCAGGGGACCATATGAGTTGCCGGATTCGAACCACCTTCCTTCTGCATGCAAGGCAAACGCCTTACCTCCATGCTATCTCTCCGGCCCCTTCGGTGCCTTTCTGATTCCACTGAACCTGCTGCCTCTCAGCTTAAATTCACCAGCAACCATACCAAACAGGAACTCTGGTGTTCATTTTTGAAACCTAAGAAATTGAGATCAACATCATCTTCATCTTTCTTTTTCAGTAGACAGATTCATTGAAAGAGAGAATGAGGGTGTGACTTCTGTGTGATCCCTGCCTCTTAATCATGAACTTTATGTGCTCTTCATCATGAACTTGTCCAGCAGTAGGTAAATAAATCTTAACTGAGTAGCAAGGAATACTGAATTTAAAAGATTTCTGTTTGGGGCCTAGGATGTAACCAGAGGTAAAGTGCTTGACATACATGTATAAGACCCTGTGTTTGATCCCCATCATTGAAAAGAAAAAATTGGGGGGGTTGTTTGTTTGTTTGCCACACCCAGCAGGGCTCAGGGGTTACTCCTGGCTCTGCTCTCAGAAGTTAGTTCTGGTAGGCTCAGGAGAGCATATGGGATGCAGGGGATCAAACCCATGTTGACTGTGTGCAAGGTAAAGACCCTCCCTACCTGCTGTGCTATCTCTCCGGCCCAGAAAAAAAGATTTTTTTAAAGAGGTTTCTACTTTTTATTAATCACTTCCTAGAATCTTGAAGAAATCTTTGTGATGTGCTTTTGAGTTGACGGAAAAGATTATTGATTGCTTATCTCCCTATTTTACTAGCTCAGTGAGGTTCAAGTGAGTTTAGTTTCATTTAGTCTCTTGGGAGAGTGGGGAATAAAACCAGCCTATCTGCTGTGCTGTGCTGTGCTGTGGGAATTCAACAGCTGATTGAGTCAGCTGAAGATTTATGTATGTTAAACATGTGCTCTAACCTGTGGAGCTCACGCCCCGACCCTGGGTTTTTTTGTTTTGTTTTGCTCTTGTCTTTGGTGTTTCTTTTTATTTTTGTTTATTTGCTTGTTTAGTTTTGTGGTGTTAGTAATCAACCTTAAGATCTCCCATATGCAAGGTCTGTCTTTGAGCCACCTCTTTGGTCTCCTACTATTTATAACAGAAGCCATTATCTAACTAATATTCTTTGACAAGCAGCATGTATATGTTATGTCAAGTGTTCTTTTATTTGGAATGGTCACACCCAGCAGTGCTCAGAAATCACTCCTTGCAGGCTCAGAGGACCATATGGAATGACGGGGTTCGAACCATTATCCTTCTGCATGAAGGCAAATGCCATACCCCCATGCTAACTCTCCGGCCCCATCATGTATTCTTAAGAAATAGATGATATTACTATTTTTCTAGTGCAAGAGAGGAAAATAATCTGCCAGCCCCACCTCAATCACCTAACACTAGTGAGTAATAGCCATGATGGACCCCAGCACTGCCTTGTCTGCATAATTTGCATCACTGGACTGAGAACTCATCAGACCCCCAGGCTGTGGAGCTGAGTATTTCCAGGAGTGGTCCTAAGGCCTCAAGCACATCTGAAAAGTTCCCCCAAATAAATAAATAATTCATAAAAAACAAAATACAGGATTTCTTAGCATGTTCATATTGATATAATCAAAATGCTAGAAGTGATGAACTGTATAAACAACACCTGTTAGTTTATTTCTCAAAGTTAGGGATGTGGGGAAACTCAGCCTGCTTGGTGCCTAGTGAAGATGCTTTTCTATGGTTTATAGATTATCTTTTCTCTGCATTTCATATAGCATAGTAGACAATAGGTCTGTTTTGCCTTTTCTTAAAAATAACCACCATTAGTGTATGAAGCCCTCATGAAATAATAACTCAGGCTTTCCATCCCCTGATTACTATAACCTTGGGAGTTAGATTTTAAATTTATGAATTTGGGAAGATACAATTATTTAATCTGATGTCATTTTCTTCTATTATTGAGTTCTTGGATCAAGTAGATCTAATAGCTAAGCTCTAATTTAAAAAATTCATTTATGTGTTAACTTATGTGTATTTATTATTGAAAAATTTTTTGATTTTAGATACCAAAGATAATTTTAGATTATCTGCTATACAGATATCCATAACCTATACATTTATATACTATATATACCTATATCTGCTAATATTTTAGTAGACTATAGTCTATTGGTGGGAAATATTAGTATCTTGTCATGGAAGGTTCAATTTGATGATCAGAGACAAAACTAACAAAATATTATAATACAACATTCTATATATTTTATTCATGATTTATCCAAAAGGCCTCTTCTAGTTAGTTGGGGCCAAGAGATAGAACAGTGGTAGGGCATTTGCCTTGTACGTAGTCAACCCAGGATGGACAGTGGTTCAAATCCTGGCATCTCATACGGTTCCAGCCAGGAATGATTTCTGAGCACAGAGCCAGGAGTAACCCTTGAGCACCCAAAAACAAACAAACAAAAAAAGAAAATGGGTCATTTGTCAAAACAATAGAAGAGATGTTCATGGTGGAGATGGCAATTTGTTCAAGTAACAGTAAAGTATTGTGTAGCATAAAGAAAGCAAAACAAATTGTTTGGAGAGGAAAGAATGAAATAGGAAAATCAGAAAATGAAGGGTGGAAAGGAGTAAGGAATGTGATACTTAGGAAGTTACATGGAACTTAGTGTGAACTAATTTGAGAATAGGTTTGATAAGCCAACCTCCTGTGAGGGAATCTCAGGCTTCTATGTGGTAGATGAGAGAATATAATAGTTCTGAAGGCTCTTGGGTATTCTCCCAATCTAAAAGGAGCTTCAGTTCTGGGGCTTGGGAGATAGCTTGAGTAGTAAAGCATATGCCTTTTACGTGAGAAGCCCTGAGTTCAACACATGCCTTCATCCTCCTTCCAGGACTACATATATTTTTAAAGGCCACTTTTTCCCAGGTGCTGGAAAAGTAGATACTTAGGATATGACAAACTGTAAAACAATTTTAATAATAAAGCTAGACATAATGTCCAGTGGTGATAAGGATATAGTGTGCTGTAAAATCACCCCATGCTCCATATCTCCAATCACAGGTGAACGAGTCTAAAGCAGAGTCTCTGCATGAAATAATCCAGATTAGGGTGAGGGTGAAGCACAGATATTCTGGCAATCTTCTACCTCATATCAAGAGCAATTTGCCTACCAGACCAGTCATTTGTATTGAGTACAGAGACCACCCCCAAGTGGGGGGAGTAAGGACAGATAGCTCAAGCTATCTTGAGCCAGTCAAGCCCTGGTTTACATATAAGACAATCTCTATTTTGAGATTATAAAACCAAGTTGTAAACAAACAGATACCAAGAAACCAGGGGTGATCTTTGTTTTGGGTCAAACAAGGTGTAATCTAACAGTGGACCAAATAAGATTTGAACAGGGACAAGAAAGATGATAGTATGGGGGATAAGGCCTCTGCCTTGGCCAACCCTGATTCAATCCCCAGCACCACATATGGGCCACTGAGCACAGAGTCAGGAATAATTCTGAGGACCTCTGATATGACCTCTTCCCCCAGAGAGATCTGATCAGAGACAGAGAGAATTTCAGAGACAGGAAGAGGTCAGAGTTAAACTGGAAATGCAACTAGCAATATAAATATCGTTTCAGTTGGTATAGGGCTGCTCACAACTGTTGCCTTTCTGGGCTTTCCAAAAGATTTGAGGAATCAGACATAATCATGTACACTATGCCCTTCTCAGCATGTGCCAGGATATGGAGTTCCAGAGATGGATGGTTTCACAGGGCTCATCAGTGTGTTCCTGTCCCTTCCAGAACAAATCAGCTCCTTCCACAGTTGCTGAACTCCTGATCTTTCTGCTGAGCCCACCAGCAAAGATGTTAATGAGTGCCAACTGTGCTGCTTTCCTTTAGGTATGTACACACCTGTTTTCTAGAAATGGAGCTGAGATTAACTCATTTATTCAAGATCCCAACCATCTGTCGAATGACAATGACACTTAGTCCCCCCAGAAGTCTCGGCCCATCGTGAATTGGCTGACCTAGATTGCCCTCCTGAGTCTATTTCACATGAATCTGTCATTTCGCTCTTGATGTGGGTCTCCCTGACAACTTGGTCCCTTTGTGCACAACCTAGTACTTTTAAGTAGCTAAAATCCCTATCCTCCTGCCTGTGTCATATTAATTTCCTAAGCTTTTGTAAGTAAAGGCAGTTTCTTGGAGAGATGTTATTCTCCTGTACATCTCAGATAATTGGCTCAAAAGAGGACACCTCAAAAAATGTGTTAAACAGTGAACTTTTTCATGAATAAGTCAGGAATCTATTTTGTTGGGAGTCAGAAGTAGAAGTTTTCTGCATTAGAGACTAAGAATAATGAATCATAGAGAACTTATCATGTGGTATTACTAAATAACTTTTACATATATATTCATATATAGAAATTTAATCAGCTGCACCATACAAAATTGTGTTTAACAGTTTGAAATTAACATGGAACTTGTGCCTATGTGATGCTAAATGGAAAAATATCAAAGTGAAGCAATACTTTATATGATTATTTTTATTTGGGTTTTTTTTTGGGTGGGGGGGATTTTGAGGCCACATGTGGTGACACTGAGGGATTACTCCTGGCTATGTGCTCAGAAATTACTCCTGGCTCAGGGGAACATCAGGGACACCAGGGATCGAACCCAGGTCCATCCTGGGTCAGCCACATGTAAGGCAAATGCCCTATCGCTATACTGTCGCTCCGGCCCTATATGGTTATTTTTCAACTTTTCTTGCTTTTTAGTTTCTGTGGTTTTGACCACTACCCCATGGTGCTCAGGCTTACTCTTGGCTCTTTGTTTAGGGATCACTCCTGGTGATCCTCAGGGAAACATATGCCAGAAATAGAACCTTAGTCAGCTGTATGCAAGGTAAGAACCTTAACCACTGTACTATCTTTCTGACCTGACTATAAAGAGGTTTAACTGTAGGCCTACAAATTCATTCATTTTTCAAGAAATTGTTAAGATGAAAACATGCTAATTACCAATAAGGTTTTATTTAAATGAAGAGATTAGAAGACTTTTATTTTTGGTAGTTATTTTAGTTTCAGGGGCTGGGGGCCACCCTCACCGATGGTACTGAAGTCAAAAATCAAGACTTCCCACATTTGCATGTGCTCCACATTTCAGCCATATTTTACCCTAACCCCTAGATGGCTTTATTTATAGGCTTTTATTCTACTTTTACTTTTGTTGGTTTTTAAGTTTAATTTATGGTCTATGGGACTCAGGACTGATGTGGATTCAGTTCCCAGCATCCCATATGGTCGCCAAGTCTGCCAGGAGCAATTTCTGAGCTCAGAGCCAGGAGTAACCCCTGAACACTGCTGGGTGTAGCCCAAAAGAAAAAAATTATGGCCTTTATTTATGGGGGAAGGTCTTTGGGGTCACACCTGGCAGTGCTTAGGAGCTATTCCTGGCTCTTTGCTGAGGAGTGACCCTTGGTGGTGCTCTGGGGAAATTTTGCAGTGCTGATGGTGGAACTAGTGGGAATATGGAAGGCAAGTGCTTTATCCTCTGTGCTATCTCTCTGGCCCTGGGATATAGTCTTATAATAGAAGTATAGTTTGCTAGAAAAAAGAACTTGACTCCAGATCTTCCTAGATTTCAACCAAGTTTAAAATGGCTCAGGGCTATTGGCTGTGGGCCTTATAGGCATGTATACACTGAGACATAAATCCTCAAACCAGATGCAGATGATAAACTATGGATTACGCTTGTATTTTCTACCGGGATGGGCTGAGAGTATCAGAGTTCCTAAACTTTCAAGGCCCACTGTAATCAGAAGTTCAAAGAGGGCAGGAGCGATAGCACAGCGATAGGGTATTTGTTTGCCTTGCACACAGTCAACTTAGAATGGACCCAGGTTTGATCCCCAGAATCCTCTATGATCCCCCAAGCCTGCCAGGAGTGATTTCTAAGTGCAGAGCCAGGAGTAACCCCTGAAGGCTACTAGGTATGGCCCAAAAACCAAAAAAAAAAAAAAAAAAAAAAAGTTCAAAGAGGAGGAACCCACACATTACTAAAGGAAATCTTGAATTGGCTTTATTGATTCTTTGCGATTAATCCTGTTGACAAAGAAACTCAATAATAATACATCTTTATAATTTAAAATACCAGTTTATAGACTGGGGCCCAAAGTGAGCCATGCCTTTGGTCTAAGCAAACATGAAGTGGTGGCGCCATTGTGACTGGGATTGCTAGAAAAGCATTTGGTAAACCTTCCTCCAGGCTCCAGGCCTGCCTCACTCACTGCTCAGCCTATGCTCAGCCTACTTTTCTCCTTTACACCTTCAGACCTGACCAGGATGACCTCAAATTGGGCCTTCTTTTAACTTTCAAATTCTGTGCACTTAGCTGTTTTTGTACTATTTTTGTCTGCACAAATCCAGGGATTTGGACAGGAGAATGAGTTGACCCCACATTAAATCCAAGTTAAGCTCTTCACTGAAGTGAGCATCTTGATGGATAGCTTAGAGAATCTTGTTCGCCTACAGGCCATAGGCAAAGTTCTGAGTTTTCTGTTTTCCGAAAACTTGTCCTAGTCTTTCTTTGTTATTCCCCATTTTTTTTCAATAACTACCTCCGTGATCTCCTTGCTGCTCCAGTCACTTGTCAGTGGTTATGGTGTGGCCTTTAAGATGATCTCAGCACAAATCTCTCCTCTCTCACTTCTAGCTGTGTGACCTGGGGTAAGTGATTTCAATGCTCTGGGTCTGAGCTTAACTGACTACTGCTATAGTGCCTCCCAGGTATGAGGACCAAGTAGTTTCATTCATGTAAAGCACAACCCAGGTTTGGTGGTAAAATGTGATTCATCACACTTATTAATGACACACCTCGTCTCATTCAGCATTTCATGCAGCCCAACCCATCCTTGCACCTCTGAACAACATGCTGCTAGAGCTCCTTTTGGGTAAAATTTAGTTCTTTTATTTGAGTGAAAAACTGCCTTTCTGTAACTTACTCAGCTGATATTTACTACTGGGATTCAGAGATCAAGGCTAATTAAAAAAGGTTTATTGTATTTTTTTTTAAAAAAGTGAGGCTTCTTTATAACCTAGTTTCTTAATCCTTTATGTGTAGCTGAATACAGGTGTTTCTTCTTTTTTAAAATCTTTTTATAAAATTTTCTTTAAGCACCGTGTTTCCAGGAATGTTCATTGCTGAGTTTTCAGTCATAGAATGTACACTGTCCTTCACCAGTACAACTTTTTTTTTTAACTATTGTCACCTGAAAGAGGACTGATTAGGAAAGAAGACTAGATGTTTGTCTGGTTCTGCCTCTTGAGGGCTCTTTTGCATAGACTAAGTCATCTCTCCCATCTGGGTTTCACTTGACCTCATCTGAAAAAGAGATTACTACACTAATGACAAGTCAGTTTCAGCTCACAGGCTGCCTTTGATCTGTTGACACTCTCTTTCCCTTCACAATGTTGAATGGGAATTTGGGGTATATGCATCCTAACCCCAGTTAGTGATGTATGCCAGCACCATGGGCAGATGTTTGGTAATGTTTGGGCCTCATGTTTGCAGTTCATAGCTGAGCAGTCTGAGGTTTCTTGTGATTTCAAATTCTCTAAACAAACTAATTATATCAATAAATATTGACTTATCTTCTAGAGACCTTTTTGTTTTGTTTTGGAGCCATAGCTATCAGTACTCAAGGCTGACTCCTTACTCTGTTCTCAGGTTTTACTCCTGATGGTGCTCAGGGGACCATATGTGGTGCCAGTGATTGAACCTGGCTGAGATGCATGCAAGGCAAGAGCCTAATCCCTGTCTTATCTCTTGGTTATTCTTATATGCTTTATTTGTCACTATATACCCTGCACTAACCAAGGATTTACAGGTTATTCTGTGCTCAGAAGTGTCTGGAGTAGGGATGGAGATACTTAGGAAAATGATATATGATGCCAGGGATGGAATTGAGGTTAGCTGCAGGCAAAGAAGTGTTTTTGCTTTTTCAATTAGCTCTTGGGCCCTTTAGCTTTATGCTTTTGTAGACATCTTTTGGTCTATAGAGCCATCATTGTGTGGTCTGGTACAGACCAAACCATATGAACTAGAGGAAAGACCATTGAAAAAAGAAAACTTTCTGGAGGAAGTGAGTCCCAGATAAGCAGAAAGGACCTAGGGAAGAATACAAGGGACTAAGACTTTGCAGGCAAATGAGCACCCTTAAGGAAGCTCTGAGCAGCAATAGCATAGTTTATCTAGACTTAGGGGAAATACTCCTGCTGCAAGGATACCTGGTAGGTTGCAAAGAGGAAAGTAAGATTAGAGAGAAAACGTGACTAGCCCGTGTTCCATGCAGACATGAAAATGTGGATTTCTGGTGAAAACGACTGTAGAGAGCCAATTCTGTGGTGAGAGTAGGCATTGGTGTCTGGGTTCTGAATCATCACTCTGGTCTAGCGGATGCCAATACTCAATGACACTGTGGAGGAGACTGTGGCAGAACACCCAGGGAGAATGTCAAAACCACAATCACAATTCAAAGATAATTTTTAAAAAGTCTTGCTAAGTTAGCCCCAAAGTGTCTAAACTATTTGAAACCCTTTAAAGAGTGTGTAAAAAATTTATTTCTGGATGATAGAATTTGAAGTAAAAAAAAATTTGAGGGCCTGGAGAGATAGCACAGCGGCGTTTGCCTTGCAAGCAGCCAATCCAGAACCAAAGGTGGTTGGTTCAAGTCCCGGTGTCCCATATGGTCCCCCGTGCCTGCCAGGAGCGATTTCTGAGCAGACAGCCAGGAGTAACCCCTGAGCACCGCTGGGTATGGCCCAAAAACAAAAACAAAAAAATTTTGAAAGGAAAGCTCTTGAATAATTAAGGCGTCCATTCTTGGCAAAAGATCTTCATATTTATATTTGGAAAAGGAAAGTGTTTTTGAATTACAGGATCCCATAAAAACATCTGAAAGCAGTAAACTTTCTTGTTATTTCCAGCATATCCCTAGCGAGCTTAATTGTTTTCACATTTAAGAATAATTTTAAATGGAAATTCTTTATTTCTTTAGCAGTTTTTTATTCTAGACATTCATTCCTATTAATGGTTCCAAAGAGAGAAGATAATCTTGGGAAATTGTCTAATGTTTCCTCTAAGACCATGTTCTCTCATAGCTATTTTTGGTCTCCTGCCAAGTGCAACAGAGAAAGAGGAGAAAAACCTTGTTTTTAATACCGCAGAGGTGGTTCAGTAAACAAGGAAAAAAATTGTGCTCAAAAATTGAAAATTTAGGACCAGGGCTATGAGTCAAGTAGAAGAACACTTACACACCAAGTTTCTGTGAGAATCTAAGTTTGATTCCCAGCACTACAGAGCCTGTGGTCCCAGGCCTTCCCAGGGAAGGGAGAAGAAGAGGTGTTTCATTGGGTTCAAGCTGTTGGGTGGTCACAGAATTTACCAGAAAAGCATGATGGTTTAGACGGAGCAAAAGGGCTTTATACAAAGAGAGTGTATTAGTCATTCTGGCATAGCAGAGGCCTCTATTGAGAGAAATCCAGTTTGCACAATCTCGAAGATTCTTATTGTGTGTATCTAAGGGCTACCTAGGCAGATGTTTCTGCTTTCTATTGAATAGTTCATTCTAGGAATTCATCAGCAGAGGTGAGCTACAGTGGAGTTTCGAGTCTCCTGAACAGATTATGCTAGCCTGGAATATCTTAGCCTGGCAAGTCTTTGAAATGGGTATGTAAGGGTTGTCTCTGAATCCTGCTGGTATTAATAGGAAAGATATGAGAGTTCATAATCCAAGTTTTAGCTCCACTTTTTGGACCAGAAACTCAGTGGAAGGGACGGTATGTATGATTTTTTTCCAATAACCAGCAAGTTCCAAGAGAAATTGAGTCTCATCTATGGAAGGAAGTCATGACCTTTGATGCAGGTGTCTGTTACTCAATGTTACTCAATGTAAGTAACATGTTACTTTGTTGTAAGTTACATGTTACTCAATGTAAGTAACATGGAGAGTAAGCTTTCCTGTTGTCTCAAGTGGTCATAGCAGCCAGTTGGCTATTCTTAATCTAAGTGACCAATTAAATGGGTAGATTCTAGAGAATTCCCAGCATTCAGTGTTTGGACTATGGTATTCCCTTCAACCCCTTTATAAATAGTTTTCAAAATTAATCATGCACTTTTGTGGTGGACTTAAATTCAAACCTGCATTATAACCTAAGTATATCATCTTGCTTTATGTTTAAAGGCTTTAACTAAGAGACACTAATGAGCAAATAAGGCCATTTTGTGACCTATAAGGGCGAAGTGCAAGTTCTCAAAGCTCAGATGCCTTTCAATGAAAATATTAAATAATATGCCCTCACAGAGAGATATATGTCCACTACCTTATGTAAATATTCCCCATCTTCTCCATGTACCACTGATCCTTCTGCCTGAATTATCTGAAGAATTTATGGCTTCACTCTTGGTGTAATTAACTTTGTGGAAAGATGTTGTATATGTAAACATTTCAATGGGATTATTATGTTACTGACCCTACCCTGATCGGTGATTGTGCCTACCCTAGGGTGTGACCTGGCATTCTGCTCCCACCCTAGGGTGGTACCTGATTCTGCTCCCACCATTGGGTGGTACCTGATTCTGGGGGATAAAAGCAAGGGTCTGTGGAAGGTGGGTGCTTTTTGGCTGGAACTGATGCTGAGGCTTTTGGCTTCAGTCTTGTCCTCCGAATAAAGCTGATATTTCCACAAGCTGTCTGTCTGCTAGCCTTTTCCCACTGCTTTACCTCAGAACTGCTGGCTGAACAGGGTGGCAGACGTGTGCTCCGAGCTGGAGGGGAAAGACCTCATCCTCCATCCCTCCATCAGTCAACCCCATCCAGGGCTGAATAGCAAAAGAAAGAGTAGAAGAAATAGCTTGTGAAAACATTCAACTGAAGGTGTAATCTGGGTGGTTCTTATCTGTCTCTTTGGTGGCCGCAATAATTATCGAATGTTTTTTATGTTGCATTATATCATGATCAGATCTTGTGATATTATGGGATATTAGTCCCTTTTTACCCCACAGCCATCCTTGTCTGTTGACTCACATTGGTAACAGCTGAAGGTGCTTTATATTTGAACATTCTATTAAGGTGGAGTTAGGGGAAAGGATTAGGATAGAATTGGTTGAAGGGCTTTTGAAATTCTCATGTTTCTAAAACAGAACATCGTTAAGCCTTGGCTACCATTAAACTTTATTTAGAACATAGTAAATCACCAGGATCCAAATTTATGTTATACTAGAGTCTGCTAGTAAACAACTTGTTCTTTTTTTTTTTTAATCAAATGTCCTTATTCAAAGTGGAACTATAGAGTTCTGAAACACTTTCACATTATTCTGTGTGGCCTTTCACTGACCTCACTGTCTCTGTGGGTTTTATTGTGAAACACTGTGGTCACCCAACTCACCTCTTCATGACTCTTACAAGCAGCATGATTCACCCATTGCTGGAAGTTTTCTGCTTTTGCATAGAATCAAATACATGGATTATATCCAAGCTGCTCAAACTATGGGTCATGATCCCTTTAGGGTCATGTAACCAAATGCGGGAATAGTGAACAATTTAGTAATAGTAAAATTGTTTTGAATGAGCAATGACCTAAAAGTCACTCAAAATCAATCACATTGAACCGTAGTGTTTCTGGCACTTTGTGCCTTTCTCTGGTTAAAAGATATCATAAATAAAAAAAGGGGAGAAGAGGGAGAATCCTTGGGTGAGGTTTTGGGTATAGATTTTTGTTGTTGAGGTATGGGTTTTGTTGTTAAAAACCCCTTTACAGATAAAATACCTCTTCTTTAGGAATGCTCGGTATATAATAAATTCCGAGTGTTGCTTTTCTTTGCTGCTTGAAGCTATCATCTTGCATCTTCTGCTCTTCTGGAGCTAGGGTAGAGGAAAAATGTGGTTAGAGTTTGACACGGGAAATTTGGCATTCAGAGGATAGAGTAATAGAACAGTGGGTAGAGTTTTATCCTTACACATGTCTAAGCCAGAGTATAACCTTGGCACATCATATAGTCCTTAGTGACTCACAAGGAGTGATGTCTAAGCACAGAGCCAGGAGTAAACCCTGGGTACCACTGGTGATGGTTCACCCAAAATAAGGAAGGAAGGAAGGAAGGAAGGAAGGAAGGAAGGAAGGAAGGAAGGAAGGAAGGAAGGAAGGAAGGAAGGAAGGAAGGAAGGAAGGAAGAAAGAAAGTTAGAAAGAAAGAAAGAAAGAAAGAAAGAAAGAAAGAAAGAAAGAAAGAAAGAAGGAAGAAGGAAGAAGGAAGGAAGGAAGGAAGGAAGGAAGGAAGGAGGAAGGAAGGAAGGAAGGAAGGAAGAGAAAGAAAGAAAGAAAGAAGAAAGAGAAAGAAAGAAAGAAAGAAAGAAAGAAAGAAAGAAAGAAAGAAAGAAAGAAAGAAGAAAGAAAGAAAGAAAGAAGAAAGAAAGAAAGAAAGAAAGAAAGAAAGAAGAAAGAAAGAAAGAAAGAAAGAAAGAAAGAAAGAAAGAAAGAAAGAAAGAAAGAAAGAAAGAAAAGAAAGAAAGAAAGAAAGAAAGAAAGAAAGAAAGAAAGAAAGAAAGAAAGAAAGAAAGAAAGAAAGAAAGAAAGAAAGAAAGAAAGAAAAAGAATGAAGAAAGGGGAGGGAGGAGGTAGAGAGGGGTAAGGAAGGAGAAAGAAAAGGAAGGAAAAAGAGAGGGAGAAAAATGTATGATGTGAAAGAAGGAAGGAAAAAAAATCTGAAATTCAGAGCTTTGTTTTCTGGTGCTGAATGTAATGGTGTCCAAAGGAGACTTGGGTCTCAGAATAACCAAAGCTGTGGAGCAGAAATGTGAGTCCTGGTAATAAAAGTGACCCACCTTGCCCCTGGTACACCTAGAAAACTGCGTTGCTTTGCATTAAAGCACTCCGACACTCACAAGTGACCAAGCCATCTCATGAAGTTCAATCTTGATCTGAACAAGTAAAGCATCCCCCTTTCCTATGGGCTTCCTTGTGGATCAAGGAATGTCTTTTTTTTTTTTTTTTTTATCTAGTGCTGCCTCTCGTTCTCATGTGATCCTCCTTTTCAGAAAGCAAATTGTTTTGACCAGCACAGTTTTCCAAATGAGAAAAGGGAACAGCCAGTGAGGAGTGATTCAGTGTTGCTGTGAGAGACTGAAGCTGGTCTTACGTTTCAAGTATCTGAGGAGAAATGGCAAGGCAAGGAGAACAATGTGGTCTGTGCTATTCTGTCTAAGAGTCACTTTCTGACTTTCTCATTAAATACCATCATCTCCAGTAAGTCAGGCCCCTAGGGGATATACATCAGTTGAGCTCTTTGGATTTTTTTTTTTTTTTTTTTTTTTTTTGGTTTTTGGGTCATACCCGGCAGTGCTCAGGGGTTATTCCTGGCTCCAGGCTCAGAAATTGCTCCTGGCAGGCACGGGGGACCATATGGGGCGCCGGGATTTGAACCGATGACCTCTTGCATGAAAGGCAAATGCCTTACCTCCATGCTATCTCTCCGGCCCCATAGCTCTTTGGATTTTTGCTGTACTTCCACCTTGAGAGAAATGAGATTCAAATGAAGTTTAGAACATTTCCTCTATTCTTCCAGCAATTCCCTTTTTTGTGTTTTTTTTTTTTTTTTTCAATTTGGCCCTAAACCAAATCTGGATGAAATTTGGAGGACAGTTCTTGAAATCTTAGCATCAGATTAGGTTAGGAGTTGCAACACTTTTATTATTTTATTTTTGTTTTTTTGGGGGGGAAACCTGGCAGTGCTTAATGAAGTGTTGTTACTCCTGGCTCTACACTCAGGGGTCATCCCTAGCAGTGATTGATGGACTATATGAGATGCCAGGGATCAAACCCAGGTTGGTCACATACAAGGCAAGTGCCCTATCTACTGTGCTATTGCTCTGGTCCAATATTTTTATTATTAATAATATCTGCAGTTCTAAGAACTAGATCTAGTTGTACTGGAACAACAAGAACTTTTAGAACTTTAGTGAGATCCAATATCTCCTTAAAATTAGGAGGTTTTTTCTTTCTTCCTCGGCTTTTGTTTTTGAACCACACTCGTAGTGGTGTTTGGGGCTTACTCTTGGCTGTGTACCCTATCTCTCTAGCAGTGCTTAAAGAACTCTAGGCCACTCCTGAAATACTTGGCCTGATTATGTGGGTCAAAAGGATTGGTACTCAAATTCAGGGATCTGGTGCTGTTTATGGCGCTGAGGGGTGGTCAGAGCTCAGGGGTCTATGAGGTACCTGGTCTCAAACTTGGGTTTCTCTTGCTAGACATGCACTGCATCGCTTTGAGCTATCTTCTTGGCTCATGACCCTTATTTTTAATAGCTGAGTAGTATTGCACTGAATACCACAGCTTCTTTATCCAATCACTCATCACTGGGAATTTAAGTTTTTTCATGTCTTGGCAATGGCAAACTATGTGACTATAAACATAGAGATATAGGAATATATTCAAATTAATGTTGTCAGATATTTTCTGTTTGTTTTCGAGAAGGGATACACTAGCAGTATTTAGAGGCTAAACTTCATCTCCATGCTTGGAGGACCATGCGTGCCAGGGAGATTAACCCCAGGCCTTTGGTATTAGTCCTTTGGGTTATTTGCATTGCTTGTGTTTCTGTATTCTTTGGGTATCTAGGAATGACATTTCAAGATATGGTATTTTATTATTAGTTTTAAAATAAATTTTCTGGGGCCACAGCAATAGCACAGCAGGTAGGGCATTTGCCTTGCATGCGGCTGACCTGGATTTGATCTCCAGCATCTCAGATGGTCTCCTGAATCTACCAGGAGAAATTTCTGAACACAGAGCCAGGAATAACTCTTGAGTACCACTATGTGTGGCACAAAAACTAAAAATTTTCACACCATTTTTCATAGATGCTCTATTATCTGTATTCCATTCAGTGGCACACAGGAATTCCTTTATTTTCACTCTCTTACCAGCACTTGTTTCCAGTATTCTGGAGTAGGCCATTCTCATAGACTTCTCTGTGTCTTGAGACATAGGCTTGAGACAATAGTTCATTATGATTTTGATTTATGTATTTCTCCAAGTAAGTGATGTCGCATATAATTTTATGTATACTAACTGTGTGTTTTTGGTAGCTATGTCTATCAAATATTTAGTACATTTATTTATTGAGTTGATTCCTTTATTGTTGAATTGTATGCATTTATTATGTATTTTGTATACTAAAGTCTTGTTGGATGTCTGATGTAGAAAATCATCTCATGTTCCATGTGAAGATGTTTGAGTCTAATTCTTTACCATCTGTTTAATTTTAACTTTTTTTCCAGTTGAATTTCTAAGCTTTTATGCAATACCTATATTTATGAGTAAGAAAAGTTAGAAAATGCTCATAAAAAGGGCATGTGATTTTATTTTGTCAATGTTTGGAGTTAACCAGGGAGAGATGGAGGTAAGTTTGTCATGTTGGTTTTCACTGAAATACCTTAATAAAGTTTTTTTCTGTTTGTCCTTTATTATAATTGTAGTGCAAATATACTTTTGGATGATCAGTTTCAACCCAAACTAACTGATTTTTCCATGGCACACTTCCGACCACATTTGGAACAGCAGAGTTCCACCATAAGCACGACGAGCAGCAGGAATAAACATCTATGGTATTTTCCAGAAGAATATATCAGACAGGGCAAATTTTCTGTTAAAATAGATGTCTACAGCTTTGGAATTGTAAGTACCAACTGCTTGCTGTTCATGAACAATAGAGTTTATTGTCAGGAATGCTCTAAATTATAATAATTTTAAGGCTTTAATTTTCAGACCTTTGATTTCCTAGAACTTTGATTGCTATCTATATTAATTTTAATTAAGTGTACAATAGCTATATGATTAATATAAACGAATACTAAATATAATATAAATTATACAAGTATGATTTATATATAAAGTTATATATTATGTAAATTATATGATATATATTATGTAGATTTATAAAATAATTAATATTTAATAATAAATTATACTAATTATTAACATCAACAGTCACTATGCTGTGTATAGATGTACCATAAGTACTGTTTTTCATCTTCCTGTAGGTGATAATGGAAGTTCTGACAGGTTGTAAGGTTGTGTTGGATGAGCCTAAGCATATCCAGCTGGTAAGATCTGTCCTTGTCGATGTTTCTCTATTGGTTATTTTTCTGAACTGAGTTTTGAATGATCAAGTTGTCTTCTTTTTCTAGAGGGATCTCCTGATGGAATTGATGGAGAAGAGAGGCATCGAATCCTGCTTCTCATTTTTAGATAAGAAAGTGTCTCCCTGTCCTCAAAATTTCTCTGTTAAGCTCTTCTCATTGGCTGGCCAGTGTGCTGCAACACGAGCAAAACTGAGACCATCAATGGACGAAGTGAGTATGCACATATTTTGCTAGAAACCACAGAACCCTGGAAGAATCTAAGATGGATAAATTACGTATTTAAGTGAATTTAGATATTTCAAGCATCGCTCCTTGTTTTACTCATCCAATTGTGCTTACAGTTCAATACTCAGGTCTAAGTTCACAGAGCCCTGTGGTGCCAAGATGGTGGCCCTGGGTGGTGCCAGGGACCACTAAGGCCAACCTGGCAGTCCTTAGGGATCTTTGTAGATATACCTGAAAGTGTTCAGGTTTCTAAGTGGTGCCAGGGATTGAACAGAGATCCCACTCATGCAAAGCAATCACCCCTGTGGCATCTCCTTGGCTCTGAGACACACTTTATTTAACAAGAAATATGGTCTACCAAATATTTGGCCTGTATTTCCCTTATTTTTAAGTCTACTCATTGTCTATTGACTCATTTATTCTTTTTCCTTATTTCTTGAACAAATATTTATTTATTTACCATTTTTTTTCTGTGCCAGACTTTGTGCTGAAAAGGTAGTGGAGATTCAACAGTGATCAAATAGTTATTGCCCTCAAGGTCACAGTTCAAAGTGGGGATAAGACTAGTAAACATGGGATTTTTATGTACAAAAACAAGATTAAGGATAGTTGGGAACCCAGAGCTCTAACAAAGTATTTAATCAGATACATCAACTCAAGGGAGATTTTTGATGGCAGTAACAACTGAGCTGTGATCTAAAGAACAGATTAGATTTAGACAGTAGGAAGAACAAAAGGATATTCTAGAGAGATTTTTCACTGCAAATCTCAATGGTAATGAATTCTTGGTGCTAAGACTGAAGTTTAGCATCACGAAAATGGGAAGAGAATGAGAAAGAATGTGGAGTGATCATAGTAGCAGAAAGATTCCAATGATCAATGGACATGGATTTCATTCGAGGAGCTTATTTAATTTTGGGGCGGGGGTTTGGGGGGGGCCACACCCGGCAGTGCTCAGGGGTTATCCCTGGCTATTTGCTCAGAAATAGCTCCTGGCAGGCATGGGGGACTATTTTGGACACCGGGATTCGAACCAACCACCTTAGGTCCTGGATCGACTGCTTGCAAGACAAACACAGCTGTGCTATCTCTCCGGGCCCAAATTTTTTTTTTTTTTTTTTATGTTTCTTGGGCCACACCCGGCGGTGCTCAGGGGTTACTCCTGGCTGTCTGCTCAGAAATAGCTCCTGGCAGGCACGGGGGACCATATGGGATACCGGGATTCGAACCAACCACCTTTGGTCCTGGATCGGCTGCTTGCAAGGCAAACGCCACTGTGCTATCTCTCCGGGCCCCAATTTTTTAAACTTTATTTATTGATTGATTGATTGATTTCTGAGCCACACCCAGCGGTGCTCAGAGGTCCCTTTTGGCTCTGAACTCAGAAATTGCCCCTGGCACCTGGGGGACCATATGAAATGCCTGAATCGAACCTGGTCTCTCCCAGATTGGCTTCATGGCAAACGCCCTACTGCTGTGCTACCTCTCAGGCTCCCATTCAAGGAGTTTAGAATTTATCTTGAGTCTTTTGTAGACACTTAAAAGCAATTTCAATATGGAGTTAACATAGTTACACATGAAGATCATTGGTGTTGGAGCCAAAAGGATAGTACAGTAGTTAAGGTACTTCCCTTGCATGCAGTTAACCCTAGTTTGATCCCTGACACCACATATGGTTCCCTGAGCACCGCCACAAGAGACCTGGAATGCAAAGTTAGGATTAAGCCCTGGGGCATTGCCTGAAGTCAGGGAGCTCAGTACTAGAAATGACACATCCAGTCTAGCTCTGTGGGATCTAGAATCATTGTCCCAAAAAGATGCAGTGAAGAGCATGGAGGAGAAATATGAATTGAAAGGTAGGAAAATGGAATTGAGCAACAGATTTGCTTCTTACTGATTCTCTTTACTTAGACTCATCTTTATTTTCTATGAAATGAGAACAGGGGATGGAGAGGTAGTACAGAGACTAAGGTACTTGCCTTGCATGCAGCAGTCCCTGGTATGATCCCCAGCAGCACATATAGTTTGATGGTACAGATGCAGCAATAAGCCCTGAGCATCAACAGGTGTATCCCTAAACCCAAGATAAATAAATAGATAAAATAAAATCAGGATTATAATGTTTGTGTAGTTTAAATATGATAATGTGGATAAAAGCATGTTGTAAATTATAAATTTATCTGTACTTTTAACTACCTACGTGAAAATATGAAGGTTATTTGTTAATTTATATGAGTCTTAATTTTTTTACTTTTTTTTTTCTTTTTCTGGCTGGGGATGGTTACTCAGGGATTGATCCTGGAATCACACAGGAATTTGCACTCGGGGATCACTGTTGATGGTGCTCAGGGGTGTATATGGGCTGTTGGATATCCAACCTGTGTCAACTGAGTAAAACTCAAGCACTTTGTTCATTGTACTATTGCTCTGGCCCTGTCAGTTCAGATTGTAGACCTACATCAGTTAGAGAGACTTAAATACAGATTCCTAACCCATATATGTATTTATTTTTAGCCATACATTTTGAATAACAGTCTTTATGTTGGGTTTAAGAAACCTGTATTTTTAGAAAGTTCCTCTAGGTCATTCTGGCTTTTGAGAATTATAGATAAAATCCACCCTTGCCCCCCAACTCAACCCTCCACATGCAAGGTTTGAATGGAGAAAATATATAGAGATTTTCTTTTTGTTTTGTGCTCAGGGGTTACTCCTAGTTCTGCACTCAAAAATCTTTCCTGGCAGCCTCAGGAAACTATATGGGTTGCCAGAGATCTATCTACCATGGGTTGGCTGCATGCAAGACAAGTGCCCTACCTGCTGTGCTTTCACTCCAGACCCTGTAAAGAGATTTTCTTGAAGTCAAACAGTAGTTTCTGGAAAATGCATATCTAATGTTGAGTCATTTAATACTTAATTCAGTGCTGTTTTGTTCATATTTTGCTTAGAGTTACTCATTTTAGGCATTCTAGCTAATATTTAACCTTCTCAACATAGAATTCTATTGTTAAATTTATTTGATAAAACTACAAGAATAAGCCTTAACACATAGATAGTAAAAAAAAGGAAAAATTATTCCAGTTCAACTGAATGTTTATTTCTTGGTTAATTAGGTTCTATCTACTCTGGAAAGTACTCAAGCCAGTTTATATTTTGCTGAAGACCCTCCGACCTCATTAAAGTCCTTCCGGTGCCCTTCTCCTCTATTTTTGGACAATGTACCAAGTATTCCAGTGGAAGATGATGAAAATCAGAATAATTATTCACTGCCTGAATTTAGTGATTTGAGAGAAAAAAGAAAGACTTCAAAAATCCCCTTTGAATGTAGCCAGTCTGAGGTTACATATCTGGGCTTGGCTGGAAAGACTGGGAGTAAAGGAAATATAGATGCTTATAACATACCTAGTTCTTCTTGTGAAGAAAGTTGGTCTCCAAAGGGTAGAGCTTCATTCCAGAACTTGGAGGCTGATAGTCTGAATATACACCCTGCTGCAGAAGTTCAAGGCCACTCTTCTAGGGCCAGGCCAGTGGAAAGTAGCTGCTCTTCCAATTTTTCCTGGAGAGAATGTGATCAGTCCAAAAAGGAATGAATTTCAGCAGAGAATTTAAAATTATTGTAATGCAGAGACACCCGAGACACCCTCATCTTGGGAAGCAATCATCATCAGAAAAAAATTTCTGTAAGGAATGCCGAGAAGCTGAACATCATGAATGCCAGAAAGCCTGGAAAATTCCATTTCTTCCTTGCCAACTCCCAAAGCAGAGTGACTTTAAATAGTGTCTTATCAAGGTAATCAACTTAATGATCAAATCTAAGCTTCAGGGGCAGGTTCAGTTTCCAGCACTGAATATGGTTCTTCAGTCTCCACAGGAGTGAACTGAACACAGAGCCAGGAGTAAATCCACGTGTGGCCCCCAAATGAACAAAAGCAACAACAATTACAAAAAAAAAAAACAAAACAAAACCCAGGGGCCGGAGCGGTGGCACAAGCAGTAGGGCATTTGCCTTGCACGCACTGACTAGGATGGACCATGGCTTGATCCCTGGCGTCCCATATGGTCCCTTGAGACAGGAGTGATTTCTGAGCACATAGCCAGGAGTAACCCCTGAGCATCACTGGATGTGGCCCAACCCCCCCCCCCCCAATCCACAACAAACCCACAATTAAGCTTCATGGTGCCATTGAAAATGACTTAAGATCATGGACTCCAACTTCAGAGAAAAAACTAACTAAAACCTTCCCCCAAAGGCACGAGAATCTAATGTCTGCATCATCAGTATGCATCCTCAGAACCTCCAGTCTGCCTAGGAAGATTGATATGAAGAATTCAGTTGGATTCTATTACTTGATTTAGATTGCTTGGAGGCAGGGGAGATGGCGCCAAGGAATGAATCACTTGCTTTGCCTACAGGAGCCAGGGGCTCAGGCGCAATGGCAGCTCTGCATGGTTCCCAGAATTACCAGATGAAAACCATGAGCACTGTGCCAAGAGTAGCCCCTGATGTAGCCTCCCCCCAAAATGAAATCAATTTGCCTAAATAAATAAATGTTAGATTGCTTGGAAAGGTGGTAGGACATCCTTTAATTTGTAAATGTTAACATAGACTTTTTTAAAGGAACTTACATCGGGCTTTATTTCTGATTTTTCCCACTGCTTTCTATCTACAGAAGAGGAAGGTTCACCCGAGGCTCTGAGAAGACATTCCTGCCCAAGAGTTGTAGTTGTGTGTTTAAGTTCTTATTAGAATAATCCATCACATATTGTTAGAATTGTTAACTGTTATTAACATTTGTTTTTACAAATGAAGGACCTGTTATGTTCCTAGTGTTATATATGAATTTTTAACCAAGGAATTGCTATTTCTGCTTCAGAGAGATAGGACAGAGATTAAGGCAAGTGCCTTGCATGTGTCCAATCTTGGACTGAATTCCCAGCTCGTATGGTCCCCAAGAACTGCCAGAAGTGACCCTTAGCACCGAGACAGTAGTAACCTTGAGCACTGCCACTTGTGGTCCCCAAACCCAAACAGTCCTTTTTTTTTTTGAAATAGCTTCTGGCAGGCACGGGGGACCATATGGGACACTGGGGTTCGAACCAACCACCTTTGGTTCTGGATCGGCTGCTCGCAAGGCAAACGTCGCTGTGCTATTTCTCCGGGTAAACAATACTTCTCTTCACCACACACACACAAAATAAATATTTGCTTCTGTTACAACAAAAAATTTAATTTTCTTGGTGACAAGAGCCCAGTTTTCTGTCCAGCTTTCTTTTCTTTTTTAAAGGGATATTTATTTTTGAGATACATTTGCTTTGTGGTAATAACTTTATAGTATTTCTAAACTTATATTTAAAAATTGTTTTAACTCAAGAACTGTGATTAATAACAACCTAAGTTATTAATAGTTGAGTTTTGGGGCTGGAGAGATAGCATAAAGGTAGGGCGTTTGCTTTGCATGCAGAAGGGCAGTGGTTTAAATCCCGGCATCCCATATGGTCCGCCAAGCCTGCCAGGAGCGATTTCTGAGCATAGAGCAAGGAGTAACCCCTAAGCACTGCCAGGTGTGACCCAAAAACCAAAAAAAAAGTTGAGTTTTAGGCATATACTATTTTAACATTAATCTCTCACCTATCATCAATGTCCCATATACTTATCATCCCCCACTCCCCAGCTTACCTCTCCTAGCCTCTGCCTGTCACCTTGGAAGACACATTCAAGTTCAGTGGGTTCAGCTTAGATCTCATGTTTTTAGTGTTATTAAGTCTGTGCTTTGGATATACAACTCTCTCACATCCCCAATATAATGAAATCCTGGGTCCCTGTTCCCCCATTACTTCCCTTTCTCATCTTCTTTTCCTCCTTGATTTCTTTGCTTCAATGTCTTTTTTCTCCCTAGGCCCTGGGTCAAGTGCCTTCCTGATTTCTAAACTTTTCTCTATACTGGATCTTTCTCAATCCTTCAGGGTCCAGTAGCACTCTCATCCAAGAAGTTGTCCTGGTTTCTTCAACCACAAATGGTCCCTTGTGAACTTTCACTGCAATTTCTTTGGATTTCTATTTTATACTTGTTGAGTTACATCCAAGTTGGCCATGTCATCTGACCTCTATGACTAGACAGACTGTCAACTCCATTACTTCCCATATTAGTTTCCTATTGTTGCTATAGAAATCAGCACAAACTTAGTGGGTTCAATACATGTATGTTAAGTACCTTTTAATTCTGGGCAGGCAGAAGGATTCGTCATTGCTTCTGTAGTCTCCAGTGGAGAATTTATTTCCATGCCTTCTAGCTGAGATGTTTGTGTTTGACTTGTCACATTTTCCTATATCCTAAGCCATCATTGTAGCATGTCTCTTTCTGCTCTTTCATAGTTCAGTCTATGTGAAAACATTTTCCAAAGATGAGCTATGGAAAATCTCATTCTCATAATTCTTTCTCTTACTCTGACCTTCCTTTTTCTCATGAAGACCCTTGTGATTTCATTGGGTCCATTCAGATAATCCTCTCAGATAACCTCAAGCTCCTAAATCATTTTATAATGTCCTTTTCCTCTGGTTAAAGTAATAGATTCAGAGACTTCTGGGATTGGGATGTGGACATATTTTTGGTTTTGTGTTTTATTTTCTGGGGGGTTCATATTCAGCGGTGTTCAGGCTTACACCTAGCTCTGTGCTCAGGGTTGTGCTGGTTAGATTTGGAAGACCATCTGTGGTGCCAGGGATAGAACCTGGATCTACCATGTGTAATTACCTACTACCCAATGTATTATTGCTTCAGCTTTTATATGGGAGCTTTTGTAATGAAAACTTGCAACACCTATGCAGACCAAAGTGTTAGAAAATGAACTTAGAACGTGATCATTTTCTTATCACTAAGTGATTTTTTTCCTTATATTTATATTGTAGCACAAAAAGTATAATAGCATGATGAAATGGGAAAGAAATTCAGTACAAAAGAGTTAGAGCACTGGCATGAAGAGAGCAAAAGGGACATCTGGAAAGAAGGGGAGAATAGGTTAGTCTGTATCATAATTCCTGAGCATGTAGGTCCCATCTCTGCAGAGACTAGCATATTCTCCACCCACAGAGCAGGTGTTGCCTTATCATTTAAATTGAATTAAATTATCTCTATGAAGCCATATAATCAAAAATTTAACTAGAGTAAATATTGCTGAGTAAATTAAAAAGTGGTCATAATTATGTTTATGATGATGATAGAAATACACCATGAAAACCATCTCCAGAGGATTTATCTCCCTCTTCAAGACATTTCTAATAAAAAGGGTCTCTGGTTCTCTGTGCACTGGAGGAACAGGCCTAAGGGAAGTGTGTGTGTGTGTGTGTGTGTGTGTGTGTGTGTGTGTGTGTGTGTGTGTGTGTGTGTGTGATATTGCATTCTTAGCTTACAACATCAGAGAAAAGGGCTGTTAGTAATCAGTGTCAAGTTAATAAACCAAGGTTTAAAATATGGAATTATCATTTTTGGGGGGAAATCTCATGATAGGAAATGAGGTTAAAATCAGTAAGCTGTAGAATGACTGACAAGTCAAATAAAGAACTCAAATAAATAACTGGGAGAAGCCTTACAGGATAGTCTGCAGGGAACCCGGATGCTCAGTTCTTTTGATCATGATTTGTAAATTAGTCTCAAATCACCCATGTGCTAAGTAGGACTAGTAAAAGAAAAGGGCTGAGCCAGGCTATGTGATTTAAATTATTGTGACCTGTCCTCATTTACCAATTCTTCATACATATTAATCAAAAGAAGTAGTACCATCTTGGACATTTGGTTTCATGTATTTTAAACCATTCTGAAGCCAATGGGCTTCTCTTTAAAGATATATTCTGAATGTATTTAGGCTGAATTGGGGGAATTAGCTTGAAATCCCATGAGGTTGTCATTAATAATTTAAAAAAGGCAATCAAGATAGTAATGCTTCTGTGTTAAAATGCTTATTTCTTTGAATCTGGACTTTCATAGGCTCAGTGAGAGCCCATTAAGGTTTCTGTTTAACCCCTGACCCAGTTGCCCAATACTCAGCCATATGTGACTTCTTGGTATTATATTGAGTCAAATATGCTTATTTAAAATAGTGTTTCTCAAACTGCCATATGCATAATTATTATGGGAAGGTTTGATAAAATAGATTGGTGCTGGGACTTTATATTCTTAAAGCTCAAAAATAATTGAATAACTTTGTAAATCACAATGCTTTAATAAAACTAAAAAAATTTAAATGGCAAATTACCGAGTCTTATGCCATTTCTGGTGCTTTCAATCTGGAAACAAATTTGGCTTGTTTGTCTGCCCAATTATTGAGAAATAACTTATTTTATTATAGTTTGTTTTCATATTTTAACCCCCAACTACACACATAAATATTTGCATATATTTATATAAATATATAAATACACATTACATATAAATCTACTTATATATATGTATATATATTTGGTTTTTGGTCACACTGGCAGCACTCAGGGATTATTCCTGGCTCTGCGCTCAGAAATCGCTACTGGCAGCCACGAGGCACCATATGGGAAGCTGGAAATCAAACCACTGCCCATCCTGGGTCAGTGCGTGCAAGACAAAAGACCTACTGCTGTGCTATCTCTCCAGCCCCTGCTTGTATTTATTTGATAATTTATTGAACTTGACTTGTATTTTCACGGGAGATATATTTTTCTGTTTTTGTTTTGTCTTTGTCTTTGTTTTGATTTTGGGTCATACCTGGTGGCACTCAGGAGTTACTCTTGGCTCTATGCTCAGAAATCACTCCTGGCAGGCTTGGGGGGTGGGACATATGGAATGCTGGAGATTGAACCCAGTTCAGCCATGTGCAAAGCAAATGCCCTTCCTGCTGTACTATCACTCTGGCCCAATGGAAGATATATTTTTATTTAAAAGATCTGTATTATCTACCGAACTTTTACTTATTGATGTCATCTGATTATTGCAAAGTTTTATACTCATATTTATATGTATATTTATATCTGTAGCAAGATACTGTTTTTAAAGTTTATTGTCTCCCTAATTTTGAATTTTTCTTTAAAAAAGCTCGAAATTATTCATTTGAATATAAGGTAAAAGAAAAAAAGAACATCGTATTAGCACAAAGAGCTCACTGGCAGGAGATTCAGATTTGCTTAGCATCTATGCATCGAATAGCAGTTTAAGTGATGTTTTTTACATATTATTTAAGCTTTAAATATCTATTGAACTGGGTTCTATTACTTTTTCAGATAAGTAACAGAAAGTGGAAAGTAAGGAAAATGAGGCTCAAAGAAGTTGACTTTTATTTTATTCACACATAGTGAGATGAGAATGGAAATGAAAAACTTCACATAACTGTTCTGTAAAGGAAGAACAAATGGAAGTATCCCCTATTTGTAAATAAAAACATCTTTTTTATTTTTTTTGGTTTTTGGGCCACACCCATTTGACGCTCAGGGGTTACTCCTGGCTATGCCCTCAGAAATCACCCCTGGCTTGGGGGAACCATATGGGACATGGTGGGGGGAGGAATCCAACCTCGGTCCGTCCACTTGCAAGGCAGACACTTTACCTCTAGCACCACCTTCCGGGCCCCAAATAAAAACATCTTAAGATATAGCTATGTTGGGGCTAGAGCAATAGCACAGCAGTAGGGCATTTACCTTGCATGTGGCTGACCCAGGATGGACCTGAGTTTGATCCCCAGCATTCCATATGGTTCCCTGAGCCTGCCAGGAGCGATTTCTGAGTGTAGAGCCAGGAGTAAACCCTGAGTGCTGCCAAGTGTGACCCCCAAACCAAAATATTTATATCAATGCTTTTTGAAGGAGACCACACTGATTTCTGTCCTCAGAAATCACTCCTGGAAGTGCTCAGGGGACTGTATGGGATTCCAGGAATCAAATCCAAGTCACCAACATGCAAGGCAAGCACCCTGCCTACTACTGTTCAACCTCTTTATCCCCTAATTGTTTTTTTTTTTTTTTGAGGGGTTTGTTGTTTGTTTTTAGGCCACATCCAGCAATGCTCAGGAGTTACTCCTAATTTTGCACTCAGAAATTACTCCTCGTGGTGCTCAGGAGACCAAATGGAATGAACCCAAGTTGGCTGCATGCAGAGCAAATGCCCTACTCGCTGCATTATCTCTCTGGCCCCTGCTAATAATTTCTTCTTCCTGAATTAACAATGACAAAAGCAATTGAGAATACGGGTAAATGGGCATTCAATTTACAGTTGGCAGAAGCAGGAATTTTGCAACCTTACTAGAATGCAATATATATCAAATTTGACACAAATTTGACAGAAGGTATAAAACATTTAAGTGATGGTACACTTTTACCGAGCAATTTGTTAGAAATTTGTCCTGATGAATAAAAATTGCTCAGGCATATACAAATGTACCTTTTATATTAAAATATTTGAAACAGTCTAAATTGCCTCCAGTTAAAGATGGCTTAAACAAATTATAGTGCATATAGACAAAGTGTGCAACTGTCATAAAAACAACCTTTTAGAAATGTGCTTATTTCTATGGAAATGTGTGCCTGAAATATTGCTGAATGAAGAGTAGACTGCAGAATAATATGCTTAATATAAACCCACTATTACACTAGATCTCTTTAAATAATATGTATTTTCTAGAGAAATTCTGTTTTTGTTTTTGTTTTAGCCACACCTGGCAGTGCTTGGAAACTACTCCCAGCTCTGTGATTAGAAACTGGCTTTTGGCAATTTGGGGGAATGAATAGTTTGGGGATTGAACCTGGTCTTTGTAGAAAAATTGTTGCTAAAAGATAAATAACCCTTTACCTAAATTATAGTATTTTGGTGGTCTTTTGTTTTTTTTTTATTTTTTTTTTGTTGTTCATGAAGCAAGATCATTTTTATTAATTGAAATTTACTTATACATGGGGACAGAAAAAGAGAGGAATATATGGGGCCAGAGAGATATCACAGCAGATATGTCATTTGCTTTGCATACTGCCACTGCCTACCTGACTCTTTCATCCCATATCATTTCCTGAGTTTGCCAGTAGTGATTTCAGAGTGCAGTCAAAAGTAACCTCAGGGGTGGGGGGAGAGACACGAAAAGGGGCCAGAGCGGAGGCGCAAGTGGTAGGGTATTTGCCTTGCATGCGGCTGACCTAGGACAGAACACGGTTTGATCCCCAGCGTCCCATATGGTCCCCAAGCGATTTCTGAGCACATAGCCAGAAATAAACCCTGAGCATCACCAGGTGTGGCCAAAAAAAATAAAAATAAAATAAATAAAATTTAAAGAATTTAGAAAAAAATCTTGTAAAGGACATGTCATATTATCTGAAAATATTGAGGCTATTTTTGAAAAAAAATTTTTTTTTACATTTCTACACTTGCCTGGCTCTTCATTTAGTTGTATTCTAAATGTCAACAAGCAAAAATGCTGATATTTCTCATTATTATTATTATTTTTTTTTCTTTTTTTTTTCTTATTTTATTTTTTTAATTTTTTTTTTATTTAAACACCTTGATTACATACATGATTGTGTTTGGGTTTCAGTCATAAAAGGAACACCACCCATCACCAGTGCAACATTCCCATCACCCAAGTCCCAAATCTCCCTCCTCCCCACCCAACCCCCGCCTGTACCCTAAACAGGCTCTACATTTCCCTCATACATTCTCAATATTAGGACAGTTCAAAATGTAGTTATTTCTCTAACTAAACTCATCACTCTTTGTGGTGAGCTTCCTGAGGTGAGCTGGAACTTCCAGCTCTTTTCTCTTTTGTGTCTGAAAATTATTATTACAAGGGTGTCTTTCATTTTTCCTAAAACCCATAGATGAGTGAGACCATTCTGCGTTTTTCTCTCTCTCTCTCTGACTTATTTCACTCAGCATAATAGATTCCATGTACATCCATGTATAGGAAAATTTCATGACTTCATCTCTCCTGACAGCTGCATAATATTCCATTGTGTATATGTACCACAGTTTCTTTAGCCATTCGTCTGTTGAAGGGCATCTTGGTTGTTTCCAGAGTCTTGCTATGGTAAATAGAGCTGCAATGAATATAGGTGTAAGGAAGGGGTTTTTGTATTGTATTTTTGTGTTCCTAGGGTATATTCCTAGGAGTGGTATAGCTGGATCGTATGGGAGCTCGATTTCCAGTTTTTGGAGGAATCTCCATATCGCTTTCCATAAAGGTTGAACTAGACAGCATTCCCACCAGCAGTGGATAAGAGTTCCTTTCTCTCCACATCCCCGCCAACACTGTTTATTCTCATTCTTTGTGATGTGTGCCATTCTCTGGGGTGTGAGGTGGTATCTCATCGTTGTTTTGATTTGCATCTCCCTGATGATTAGTGATGTGGAACATTTTTTCATGTGTCTTTTGGCCATGCGTATTTCTTCTTTGTCAAAGTGTCTGTTCATTTCTTCTCCCCATTTTTTGATGGGGTTAGATGTTTTTTTCTTGTAAAGTTCTGTCAGTGCCTTGTATATTTTGGAGATTAGCCCCTTATCTGATGGGTATTGGGTGAACAGTTTCTCCCACTCAGTGGGTGGCTCTTGTATCCTGGGCACTATTTCCTTTGAGGTGCAGAAGCTTCTCAGCTTAATATATTCCCATCTGTTAATCTCTGCTTTCACTTGCTTGGAGAGTGCAGTTTCCTCCTTGAAGATGCCTGTAATGTCCTGTAGTGTTTTGCCTATGTGCTGTTCTATATATCTTATGGTTTTGGGGCTGATATCGAGGTCTTTAATCCATTTGGATTTTACCTTTGTACATGATGTTAGCTGGGGGTCTAAGTTTAATTTTTTGCAAGTGGCTATCCAATTGTGCCAACACCACTTGTTGAAGAGGCTTTCCCTGCTCCATTTAGGATTTCCTGCTCCTTTATCAAAAATTAGATGGTTGTATCTCTGGGGAACATTTTCTGAGTATTCAAGCCTATTCCACTGATCTGAGGACCTATCCTTATTCCAATACCATGCTGTTTTGATAACTGTTGCTTTGTAGTACAGTTTAAAGTTGGGAAAAGTAATTCCTCCCATATTCTTTTTCCCAATGATTGCTTTAGCTATTCGAGGGTGTTTATTGTTCCAAATGAATTTCAAAAGTGTCTGATCCACTTCTTTGAAGAATGTCATGGGTATCTTTAGAGGGATGGCATTAAATCTGTATAATGCCTTGGGGAGTATTGACATTTTGATGATGTTAATCCTGCCAATCCATGAGCAGGGTATGTGTTTCCATTTCCGTGTGTCCTCTCTTATTTCTTGGAGCAGAGTTTTATAGTTTTCTTTGTATAGGTCCTTCACATATTTAGTCAAGTTGATTCCAAGATATTTGAGTTTGTGTGGTACTATTGTGAATGGGGTTGTTTTCTTAATGTCCATTTCATCCTTATTACTATTGGTATATAGAAAGGCCATTGATTTTTGTGTGTTAATTTTGTAGCCTGCCACCTTGCTATATGAGTCTATTGTTTCTAGAAGCTTTTTGATAGAGTCTTTAGGGTTTTCTAAGTAGAGTATCATGTCATCTGCAAACAGTGAGAGCTTGACTTCTTCCTTTCCTATCTGGATTCCCTTGATATCCTTTTCTTGCCTAATCGCTATAGCAAGTACTTCCAGTGCTATGTTGAATAGGAGTGGTGAGAGAGGACAGCCTTGTCTTGTGCCAGAATTTAGAGGGAAGGCTTTCAGTTTTTCTCCATTGAGGATAATATTTGCCACTGGCTTGTGGTAGATGGCCTTCACTATATTGAGAAAGGTTCCCTCCATTCCCATCTTGCTGAGAGTTTTGATCAAGAATGGGTGTTGGACCTTATCAAATGCTTTCTCTGCATCTATTGATATGATCATGTGGTTTTTATTTTTCTTGTTATTGATGTTGTGTATTATGTTGATAGATTTACGGATGTTAAACCAGCCTTGCATTCCTGGGATGAAACCTACTTGATCGTAGTGGATGATCTTCTTAACGAGGCATTGAATCCTATTTGCCAGGATTTTGTTGAGGATCTTTGCATCTGCATTCATCAGTGATATTGGTCTGTAATTTTCTTTTTTGGTAGCGTCTCTGTCTGGTTTAGGTATCAAGGTGATGTTGGCTTCATAAAAGCTATTTGGAAGTGTTTCTGTTTGTTCAATTTCATGAAAGAGTCTTGCCAAGATTGGCAGTAGTTCCTCTTGGAAAGTTTGATAGAATTCATTAGTGAATCCATCTGGACCTGGGCTTTTGTTTTTCGGCAGACATTTGATTACTGTTTTAATTTCATCAATGGTGATGGGGGTGTTTAGATATGCTACATCCTCTTCCTTCAACCGTGGAAGATTATAAGAGTCCAAGAATTTATCCATTTCTTCCAGGTTCTCATTTTTAGTGGCGTAGAGTTTTTCAAAGTAGTTTCTGATTACCCTTTGAATCTCTGTCATATCAGTAGTGATCTCTCCTTTTTCATTCCTGATACGAGTTATCAAGTTTCTCTCTCTCTCTTTCTTTGTTAGGTTTGCCAGTGGTCTATCAATCTTGTTTATTTTTTTCAAAGAACCAACTTCTGCTTTCGTTGATCTTTCGGATTGTTTTTTGAGTTTCCACTTCGTTGATTTCTGCTCTCAGCTTTGTTATTTCCTTCTGTCTTCCTATTCTTGGGTCCTTTTGTTGAGCATTTTCTAGTTCTATTAGCTGTGTCATTAAGCTACTCAGGTAAGCTCCTTCTTCCTTCCTGATGTGTGCTTGCAAAGCTATAAATTTTCCTCTCAGTACTGCTTTTGCTGTGTCCCATAAGTTCTGAGAGTTTGTGTCTTTATTGTCATTTGTTTCCAGGAACCTTTTGATTTCCTCCTTGATTTCATCTCGGACCCACTGGTTATTGAGCATGAGGCTGTTTAACTTCCAGGTGTTAAAGTGTTTCTTCTGAGTCCCTTTGGAGTTCACAAATAATTTCAGAGCCTTGTGGTCAGCGAAGGTAGTCTGCAAAATTTCTATCCTCTTGATCTTATGGAGGTATGTTTTATGTGCCAGCATGTAGTCTATCCTGGAGAATGTCCCATGTACATTGGAGAAGAATGTGTATCCAGGTTTCTGGGGATGGAGTGTCCTATATATATCCACTAGGCCTCTTTCTTCCATTTCTCTCCTCAGGTCTAGTATATTCTTGTTGGGTTTCAGTCTGGTTGACCTGTCCAGTGTTGACAAAGCCGTGTTAAGGTCCCCCACAATTATTGTGTTGTTGTTGATATTATTTTTCAGATTTGTCAACAGTTGTATTAAATATTTTGCTGGCCCCTCATTCGGTGCATATATGTTTAGGAGAGTGAATTCTTCCTGCTCTACGTACCCCTTGATTAATATAAAATGTCCGTCTTTGTCCCTTACAACCTTCCTGAGTATAAAGTTTGCATTATCTGATATTAGTATGGCCACTCCAGCTTTTTTATGGGTGTTGTTTGCTTGGATAACTTTTCTCCAGCCTTTTATTTTGAGTCTATGTTTGTTCTGACTATTCAGGTGCGTTTCTTGTAGGCAGCAGAAGGTTGGATTGAGTTTTTTGATCCATTTAGCCACTCTGTGTCTCTTAACTGGTGCATTTAGTCCATTGACGTTGAGAGAAAGAATTGTCCTGGGATTTAACGCCATCTTTATTTCAAAATTTGGTGTGTCTTTTGGGTAGTCTTGTCTTAGATTAGGTCTTTCAGTTTTTCTCTTAAGACTGGTTTTGTGTCTGTGAAGTTTCTGAGCTGTTTTTTGTCTGTGAAACCATGTATTCTTCCATCAAACCGGAAAGTGAGTTTTGCTGGGTATAGTATTCTGGGTGAAGCATTCATTTCATTCAGTCTTGTCACAATATCCCACCACTGCTTTCTGGCATTGAGCGTTTCTGGTGACAGGTCTGCTGTAAATCTCAGGGAAGCTTGCTTGAACATGATTTCCCCTTTTGATCTTGCTGTTTTCAGAATTCTGTCTCTATCTGTGGGATTTGTCATTGTGACTAGGATGTGTCTTGGGGTGGTTTTTCTGGGGTCTCTTTTGGTTGGTACTCTTCGGGCATGCAGGATTTGATCACATATATTCTTTAGCTCTGGAAGTTTCTCTTTAATGATGTTCTTGACCATTGATTCTTCCTGGAAATTTTCTTCCTGGGTCTCTGGGACTCCAATGATTCTTAAGTTGTTTCTGTTGATCTTATCATAGACTTCTATTTTCGTCTGTTCCCATTCTTTGACTAATTTTTCCATTGTCTGCTCATTTGCTTTAAGTTTTTTGTCCAATCTCTCCTGCTGTATGGAATTGTTATGTATCTCATCTTCCACAGCACCAAGTCTATTCTCAGCTTCTGATACCCTGTCCCAGAGCTTATCCATTTTGTCATTCACTTCGTTTACTGACTTTTTCAGTCCTGTTAGTTGACATGTTATTTCAGTTTGGAGTTTTGTCATTTCTGCCTTCATATTTTCTTGGTTCTTATTAGTGTTCTGTTCAACTCGATCCATGGTTTCTTGGAGTCTGTTGAGCACCTTCCATATTGCTAGTCTAAAGTCCTTATCTGAGAGGTTGATTAGTTGTTCAGTCATTATCTGGTCCTCAGAATTGTCATCTTCATTCTCTATGTCTGATGCTGGCCTGCGTTGTTTCCCCATTGTCACACTTGTATTGTGGGTTTTTCTACGTGTTGTAGTGGTATTCATTGTCTATATGATGTAGGCAGCACACTCCTCTGGCTCCTCCCTTTCTGGATGGGCTGACTTGCCTCTAAGGGAGGGGAGTCCTCCGTGGATGAAGCCTCACACTGGGTCAAATCTTAGGCCCGAGCATGCAACAGAGAAGACAGTCCAGAGAGAAATGTTTGCTTCTGTGATATAGCGCCGTTCTTAGTGTGATTTTTCCTTCTTGTTGCAATGGAGTTCTTTCCTTAGAAAGAGTGCACGGCCGCGTAGCGAAGCGGAGCGGCCGTGCTCCTCTGAGCCTCTTTTTGCCCCACTCGCAAGAGTTTCACGCAAGAGGACAGTAGACAGACATAGACAGGTCACACTCACAGTCTTTCACAGCTGAGCCCCACTGGGCCGGTGTACTTTCGCGGATTTTCCCCGCCTGGTGTCACACACAGGGAGCCAGCTTTTGCAAAGGTTAGCCAGTTTTTATGCTCTGAAGTCCCTCCCTGAAAATGGCGTCTGGGCGAGCAAGGTTTCTGGAGGCTCTTTTTGCCCCACTCGCAAGAGTTTCACGCAAGAGGACAGTAGACAGACATGGACAGGTCACACTCACAGTCTTTCACAGCTGAGCCCCACTGGGCCGGTGTACTTTCGCGGATTTTCCCCGCCTGGTGTCACACACAGGGAGCCAGCTTTTGCAAAGGTTAGCCGGTTTTTATGCTCTGAAGTCCCTCCCTGAAAATGGCGTCTGGGCGAGTGAGGTTTCTGGAGGCTCTTTTTGCCCCACTCGCAAGAGTTTCACGCAAGAGGACAGTAGACAGACATAGACAGGTCACACTCACAGTCTTTCACAGCTGAGCCCCACTGGGCCGGTGTACTTTCGCGGATTTTCCCCGCCTGGTGTCACACACAGGGAGCCAGCTTTTGCAAAGGTTAGCCGGTTTTTATGCCGGCGGTCCTTCCTTGGCGGTCCTTCCTTGGCTAGCGCTTCTCATTATTATTTTTATTTTGCTGCCTTAGTACATAAAGCTTCTACCTGGAATAACTTGCTATCTCCTGAATACCAAGTTTTGAGAGGATTTACAAAGTAAACAAGAGGCAAAAATCACACAAGCTGAAATCCATAGAATTGATCTTAATACACATCTGAGGTTACATTTCAGCTAAATACTAACTGATTTTGGTAAGTTCCTCAAAGATGATAAACTCTTGTGAATCAGTGCTTCAAGTAATAACGTATAGTTAAATGGAACGATATTCTGGAAGACAGCTGTTTTATTAAAATGGATCCATCCCTTCTATCCATGCCTCTCTATTCCTTTTTAGCCTTCATAAAAAAATAATAACTTGCCAAATTAGACTCTGGGTAGTAGCTAGCAGTAGAAAATAAAACTTCTAACAGTACAGAAAGAGTGGGACTGAATATTGTGCTACTCTCTCGAAGGTAGAGATGGAGCCTAAATAATATTCTATTGGCACCACAATATGCATTAATTATAAAGGGAAATAGTCAAGTATTCTCCAGGGTAACATACCAGTTCTAATGAGTTTTATCTGAAGGACTATTATGTGGACACAAGTTAGTTACAGAGTGTGTAAATATGGTGAAAACATTTTCTAGGCAAATCTCATTAAAATATAAATTAATATGGATTTCTTTATTCTCTCATTTGTTTTGTTTTCGAGTGTTCGTGTGTGTGTGTGTGTGTGTGTGTGTGTGTGTGTGTGTGTGTGTGATTATTTTGGAACCATGTCCAGCTATACTCAGAGTTTACTCTTTGTTCTTTGCTCAGATATTATCCCTGTCAAGTCTCTGGGGATCATGTAGCATGTTGGGAATTGAACCAAAGTCAGCTGTATGCAAGTCAAGTAACTTTCTTCTGTACTATTACTCCATACTCCATATTACACTCTCTCTCTCTCTCTCTCTCTCTCTCTCTCACACACACACACACACACACACACACATTCATACTTCCTTTCTTTCATGTATGTAGGAGCAGGAATTGAACCCTAGGCCTTGTACATGTAAGGCACGGACTTGAGTGCTCACTTTTTGAAACCATAACACAGTGTCACAAATTTTGTTTATTTCATATATTGGTGCCAGCTTTGAATTTCCTGGAAGGAAGATTCCAAATGATTGACAGCCAACATTACAAAGATTTCAGCTCAAAAGAAGCTAAGTAAAAGAATAACTAAGTGTAGTGTAAAGTGGAGTCATTCTAATAGCTCAGTGGAGTCAGGCATTAATAATTATTGATGACCTTCTCAAACTCCTTTGTCCATTTTTCACTGATGATAATTTCATGTCATTCTGAAAGCATACAGGTTAATTATGGTGTACTTGCCAGATCATTAAACACAGGGTTCTGTTATATTTCTTTTCCTTTTATGTTTCTATCACAGGATTTTTAAAAAGAGCTGCACCCAAGGACGGGTATTAGTCCATAATCTTTCATTATTTTTGTTTTATGTACTCAGAGAAAAACATCTAAGATTCCAGCAGACTTCCACAGCAAGTTTATATGAACTCATTTAGAGCAAGTAGCTCTAAGACTATTGCTTGAGACAGCAATAGTACAATCTAGAACATTTTCATTGTCTATTTGTCTAGCAATTTGAAGAGGGAAAAACACTTCATGTGATTACTAATGTCCCTACTTGCTCATTGAAATATACTTGCCTAATACAGAAAAATTGATCAACATATTTTGGCAGGCAATATTTCCTGACATGCCATATTTACTCCTACCATATGTTTATTTTATTAGTCTAGCATTAAAATCAACTAGCATCATGGCATCACAGTTAAAAGATGCCATCAAGACCAGAGCAATAGTACAATGGGTAGGGCACTTTACCTTATATGAGGCCACCCCTGGTTCTATCCCCAGAAACCCATATCCCCAAGAACCCTGAGCCTGCCAGAAGTGATCCTTGGGCACAGAACTAGGAGTAATCCCTGAGTACTTCTGGGTGTGCCCCCCCCAAAAAAAATCCAACTCAATTTTAGATGAACTAGTGTAAACTTTAGAATCACTGTTTCGCATCTCACATGGGTCTCCCAAGGCAGAAAGGACACAGAAAATTAGACCAGCCCATTCTCTGTGCTGCTACTTCTCTCACTGACGAATACCAAAAAAAAAAAAGAGGACTAGGGGGCTGGAGAGAGAGCATGAAGGTGGGGCATTTGCCTTGTATGCAGAAGGATGGTGGTTCGAATCCGGGCATCCCATATGGTCCCCCAAGCCTGCCAGGAGTGATTTCTGAGCATAGAGCTGGGAGTAACCCCTGAGTGCTGCCGAGTATGATCCCCCCCCCAAAAAAAAAGAGTGGGGGGGGGAGAATAAGTGCTTAATCCTCTGTGTTGCATAATGAGAAGTTAACTTCCAGGGCATCCAGAAACTATAGTTTTCTCTGAACCACAGAGGACGGCCAGAAGAACAAGATTAGAGCTGAAAGCCAACAGACCTCCCATTCACCAGCCAACATCTATTTCCTCCTTTCTAGCATGTATTTAAGTCACTTAAACAAGATATAAATCTTCCTTAAATAATTGAAAACCTGCCACTTTCCCTAGAGAGGAGGCACAAGTGGCCAATTATTCATCATTTCTGCCTCTAAGTGAGCTAGATATCCTTTCACCTGAATTTTCGGAGTAAACGTAATGATCACCAACCTTCCTTATTGAACAGCAGAGAAAGGAGAAGGAAAATAAATAATGGGTTTACATGGGATAATAAATAAATAAAGGACATTTGCATGGCTGCCCTGTTTCTATGATTTGTCACCAGACTAGAGGTTGTATATGTGATGTGCTGCTATCATGCTCCTCCTGTGAGCCCTCTGCTTGCTGCTAATACACTGATTATTTAGATTTCTGTTTCCAGAGCTATGTGTCACACTCTTGTGTGTGAAATAGTACATTTCCTTCTTTGATGCTGCATCTCAGGGGTCCTGCTTTATTGCTATGTTACAGCCACAAAGTAGCTTTCACTCCTGGATAAGGAGCTAGTAATATTCAGAATAGTAGCCTATATTCCTTACTTAAACCTTCCCCCCCACACACACAGTGCTCACCAATCAGATTTCCTCTTCCTCTCCACAATCAGTGGCAGAAAGAGCCCAATAGAACATTCTCTCAGCTTCCAATCAGTGAAACTATGGTTATGTCATCATGGGATCCCGCCTCAAGGGTGGCAGTGTCTGCCCCATAGTCATAAAAGATCCATGAAGTCCTGTGGTCTGACCTTGGTACGTGATGATCACACGACTTGGCTGTCTGTGGCCCTGTCTGCCTGTCTTCTTATGGCCACGCATATTGTTATAAATATTGAAATAGCCCTGGAAGAATAAGTATTCTTCATCCCTGTTGTAGACCTATAGGTATCAGAAATGAAGAGATGGGATGTCGACCACCCCACCCCATCCATTTAAATAGGTGTTTTTATTAGTCAAGCATCTTGAGCATAACAATGGAAATTTGTTAAATCATTTATAGCACTTTAAAATTTTTTCATACTGAGTCTAAAAATGACACATAAAAATAATAAATAACAAAGGGCCAGAGCGATGGCGCAGCGGTAGGACACTTGCCTTGCATGCGGCTGACCTAGTACGGACCGCAGTTCAATCCCCTGGTGTCCCATATGGTCCCCGAAGCCACGAGCCATTTCTGAGGACAGAGCCAGGAGGAACCCCTGAGCATCACCGGGTGTGGCCCCAAAACAAAACAAAACAAAACATTTAGTAACAAGAATATTAGTTTATTCTGTTATTAGTTTATTCTGTGTTGGTATGTTCTGGTTAACTTAGTCTTCTGTGCTTGTGTGTGTTGTATATATGTGTGTAAGTTATGTGTGTGGTGTGATATATGTGTGATATGATATATGTATGGTGTGGTGTGTATGTGTGTGATGTGATATGTGTGTGGTGTTTGTGGTATATACGTGTCGGTCATTATTTCAAACTAGCTCTTTCTCAGCTGGTGGATGTGCAAAGGCCCTAAGTTGTTGTTGTTGTTTTTTCACACAAACTGCTGTAGAACATGTCCTTCCATGTGTCACTGGTTTTAATGAAATAAAAAAAAAAACAGAGGTCAGGGGCTGGAGAGATAGCACAGCAGTAGGGTGTTTGCCTTGGGCGCAGCTGATCCAGGATGGACACTGGTTTGAATCCCAGCAGGACAGACGCTGATTCGAATCCAGGCATCCCATATGGTCCCCGGAGCCTGCCAAGCAAATTCTGAAAGCAGAGCCATGAGTAACCTGAGCACTGCAGTGTGTGACTCTACTCCCCCCAAAAAAATTAAGAGCAAAAAAATAGCCCCAGAGGTCAAATATATATGCATATATTTGCTTTGGTTTGGGAAGAACAATAGGACTTATTCAAGGTTCTTCTCATAGTGCTCAAATATCACCTTTCAAAGTACTCAGGGGAACATATTTGGTTCTGGAGTTCAGACTGGGGTTGGCTAGATACAAGATAGGCCTCTTATCTATATACTACTTCTAAAACTTCAGTATTTTCATTTAATAGTATAACCAACTGTTTAAAAATTACTCCAGTGGCTGGAGCAATAGTACAGTGGATAGGCATTTGCCATGCATACAGCTGTCCTGGGTTTGATCCCCAGAATTCCATATAGTTCCCTGCACATAGCCAGGACTAATTCCAAAGCAGAGAGTCAGGAGTAACTCCTGAACACCTCTGGGTTTGGCCCCAAAATCAAATAAATGAATAAATAAATAAAAATGACTCCATATATTGTGTTCAATGCTATCCTAAGTCTGACTTTGCAGTGATTCCTTGGTTAATTCTCCATTATTTATTTTTCTGAGGGGTCACACCTGATAATGCTCAGAGTTTACTCCTTGGTTTGAGGTCAGAGATCACTCCTAGAGATGCTCACAGACTATATAGGATGCCAGGTATTGAATATGGGTTGCCCTCAAAGCAAGCACCCTAGCCACTGTACTCTCACTCTAGCCCAATAAATCCATTGCTTAACCACTCTCCTCACATTGCTCTTTTGTCAGCTAGCCTTCCTGAACTCCCAAGCTTGTTCCCATCAAAAGGCTTTTTCATCTGTTTTTCCCTGCCTGAAATTCCCTTTCCTAGAGTTTCATCCTTTGCTATTTACTCTCATTTGCCTTTTACAGTTAACCTCTTTCCTTTAATTAATTTCTTTGTGCATGACATTATAAATTTATATATTCGTCTTTCTCCCTGGAAAGAAAAATTCATGATGTCAAGAACTTTACTGGCCTTTTGACTTTCACACTGGCTCCATACCACTGAAACATAACACATAATAAGTATTTAGTAATGAATATAAAATTCCTTTTCTTCACTTTCCTTTCCTTCATTGTTATTGAGATAGGTTGGTTTGGAGCCACATCCGGTGATACTTGGGGCATACTTCTGACTCTGTGCTCAGGAATCACATGGTACTTGAGCTCTATATGTGTTGCCAGAGGTTGAATACAGGTTGGCCACATGTAAGGCAAATGCCTATCTACTTTACTATCTCTTCAGCCCTGTTATTGACATTGTTGTGATGACAGGGTGGAAGGTTGTACACATCTTTGGCTGTGTTGTGTGCCACAGGTTGCATCTCAGATTGGGATGCTTGCGCACACAGTCTTTATGTTTGCCAAGGTTTACACTCCTTTAAAGCATGCTCACACTCTTAGTTGAGTCACACAAGTCACTCCAGTGCTCACACATGCGATTGCTGGGGATAGAACTCTTGGCTGTGGTGATCTTATCTCTTTGGAGTTATAGAATTTTCTAGGTGTGGAGTCTCATGTTTTTGTTTTTGTTTGTTTGTTTGCTTTGTTTTTTGGGCCACACCCGGTGACACTCAGGGGTTACTCCTGGCTCTGAGCTCAGAAATCGCTCCTGGCTTGGGGAACCATATGGGACATTGGGGAATGGAACCACGGTCCATCCTAGGCTAGTGCGGGAAATGCAGAGATGCCTGACCACTTGCACCACTGCTCTGGCCCCGTGGAGTCTTTTTTTGTGCTGTGGTATACACCTGGTTATGGTGCAGCTGGAAATAATTTGCAGTATTGGTGAACATGAAACAGTAGAGCCAAGAGGATTGTCATCTGCACATATCAGACTCATGTTTGTGAGGTAAATGTTGTAAGCCACTCTGTTATTCTTCTGGGTCCACATTTTTGGTTTTTGGTTCACACCCAGCAGTGCTCAGGGGCTACTCCTGGCTCTCTGCTCAGAAATCGCCCCTGACAGGCACTGGGGACCATATGGGATGCCGGGTTTCGAACCACCGTCCTTCTGCATGAAAGGCAAACGCCCTACCTCCATGCTATCTCTCTAGCCCCCATAGAAGGATTTTCATAGACTTTTCCCAAGCTATCTTTCTACCATTTTTATTCCATTATTTATAGTATTTTTCTACATTCCTTTCTGCAGTGTCATTAGACTTGTTTCAAATTTTTATTTGCTTGATTTTTGTCGGTGCACAGTGACTTCTCAAAGGTTGGTTTTGGGGAACTATGTGGTGCCAGGAATCAAAGCTAGGGTTCCAGCATCCAAATTATGTGCTCTTGCCTTTTGAGCTACTCCTGGCTCTTAATTCATTTTTTCCTTCTAATTTTTTTAGGCCTTAACAAAGAATATTCTAGCCAGATACTTGGAATGTCTTCTCCTTATCCCATCTCCAAATGCTTTGTTACCCACATTTCACCATCTCCCATAAATACCACTTGCCTTAAAATTGTAGCCTCATCTTTCAATAGGGAACAACCCCCAATCTGTTTTCACACCTTTTTAAAAATATTATCTTTATTTAAGCACCTTGATTATAAACATGAATATAGTTGGGTTTCAGTCATAAGAAGAACGCCACCCTTCACCAGTGCAGCATTCCATTCACCAATGTCCCCAATCTCCCACTCACCCCCAATCTTTTGTTTTATTTTAGTCATTTAAATGTTTCTCCCCTTTAACTTTTTGCCTATTGTTTTACAATGATTACCATATTATATATGAGTTACTTTCCAGTATTAATAATGAATTTGAATATGAATTAGATACTCATTTATGTCTACTCAATAATGAAAAGCAGAATAAAGTATTTGGTTCATTTCTTGTTGCAGTTTAAAGAAAGCAGGTCACATCCAGTAGAGCTGTCTGTCTGACATTTCACACTGACATCTCTCCAGGTGAACTGACCTTGGTGAGTCTGTTGTTATTATTATTTTTATTCATCTTAGCCTAACCTTATTAGAGGCTAGAATTCCTCACTATCATACTGTAAAAGGTACCAAACTTACAGAGGACTTTTAAAGCGAACACATTAGTTTTTCTATTTTATAATGAAAAATCTATCTGCTCAGAGAACTGAAATTTTCACATTAACCTAGTAACACACTGTTTCCCTATAGGTGAGTTAGAGATGAAGCAACAAGAGGTGGGGCATTGGGGAAATAGTTGATCTTAAGTATTTCTCAGTGAAGGAAGCTTGTGACTATCTCAACTAGTACATTAATAGTCTCTCCAAGGAAATGATGGTAGTTTACATTGGTTTAGCCAAGATATCCAGGCCTTATTTAGTCCTAGGGATCAGCTCTAACTATTCCAATAATTCTCCTATTCTATCAATGGCTTTCAGCTCTGACAAGACTATATAAAGTACTTTTACTAAGTGTCTAGAGACTAAGTTATATTCATGTTCTTATTCCTTTCATTTATATATTTAAAGGTGCTTCCTGGTTTGTTCTTGTTTGTACTTACTACCTACAAATGTAAGTAGTTCAAATCCAAGGACAATTGCATTTAAACATCGCTGTCAACCCTTACCTTTAGGGCAAAAAGTTCTAAAAAGGGTTGTTTCACCCAAAAAGGACTTATAATTTATCAGTGAAAAAGATAGACATGCAATCCTGTTCTTATTGCTCTAATATGGTGTACTTTCTATCATGCTTTTCTACGCAGAAATACGATTAACTATTCAACAATACTAGTGTTTCACCGTATTTTCTGCTTAGAAATATTTTTCAAAGGCTAAATACTGTGCATGTACTTGGACACAATATTGATATTTCCATGAATCTGTCCTATGAACAGAATCATAAAGGAACAAAAATGATAGCTACAAAAATATTCACTGCTTCATTACTTGTAAAGAGCAGAAAAGAACATTAATGTCCCTGCATGGGAAATTTGTTAAATAAACTATAACTAAATGTACTCATTAGCAATGTTATATAGGATTGTTTATCTTACTCTTGTCAAGTAGTAAAAGGAAGGTTATGAAACATAATGTAAAATATGACTTTATTGTTTTTAAAAGCAAATGTAGGGATACCTTATTGTTGAAAAAAGACAGAAGAAATAAAATTATTTCAAGGAAAATGAGTATATAGGATTATGACCATGTCCCCCTTCATATTTCTCCCAAATTTTCTATAACTACCATGACTTAGCTTAAATTTTTTTCAAGCCATTGCCATTGGTAGAATAGTTTTATTTTTATTTCTTGAATTTTATTGGATGGGCTTTGAATAGAAAAATAAAAACCTATGAACACTTTTATTTTGTAGCTTTCTGGGTAAGCAGGGCACCTATTTTATCTTTTTACTTCACATTATTACTTTCCTGTGGTGATATTCCACCACATTAGTTCTTTAAACTTATTGTCTGTATTTCTGGCCGTATTAATGAAGACATGCCTTTTTTGTTGTTCTCCTCTGGGGGAGTCTATTATAGGAGAATGAGGATAATAATCCCCAAGCAAATATTCAAGGAACTAAGCTTAATTTGTTAGAGTACTGAAAAGATGTGATAACAATTACGATTTTTTTTCTCATGTGGAGAAGAATCTGTCCACTAAATCTGCAGCGTGCACTTTTCCATAGTCCATCTTCTGTAAATATTGCATTAATTGCAAGAAGGACCATGCAAGAGTTACGGTGAATTAGTGTCTCATATTCCTTTCACTGGCCAGTCAGTAATAATGCCATGTTTGTACACAAAACACAACCACAGTTGGATTATGGGATGTTAATATTTAATTATAACATAATCAAATTTTAATCTAATTTCTAAATGAAAGAATTAAAAACTAGCATAACCCAATGTAGTGTAAAATCAAGTCTTCTGCTCTCCTTCTCCTTATTTTCTTTTTTTGTTTGTTTGTTTTGTTTTGTTTTGGGGCCACACCCGTTGATGCTCAGGGTTTAGTCCTGCTATGTGCTCAGAAATCACTCATGGCTTTGGGGGGGGGGGACCATATGGGATGTCAGGGGATCGAACTGCGGTCCGTCCTAGGCTAGCGCTTGCAAGGCAGAGTCCTTACCTCTATCACCACTACTCCGGCCCCTTATTCTAATTTTCATACACTTCTGTTCAGTGTTGGTTTCATCACTGCTGAGATCCCTCTTATGCATTTGTTTTCTATTCCCTTTGCTCCAACCTATCTATTTTCTCAACCTGCTGAGACATTTTTTTTTACCCTCCTCAGAGTCTCTATGTCTCTCTGCAAGAACACTGTTTTGTTTCTTCTCTTTGCAACTCTGTCCAGGCCTGGAAGGCAGGGCAAATGCCTCTGGCTCCACAGATATTGTCATCCTGCTCAATCAGAGTTGACTCATGGGTCTGTGTCCAGTGCAACTGCATAGGAGCTTCTGCTCAGAAATGCCCCTGCATGGGCTTTAATTTTTGCACTTGGCATCTTAACACCCTTAGCAATTGTTTAACTGTGCCTCCCCCCACATATTCATACTTGAAATTTCTTTTTTTTTTTTTCTTTTTTTGGTTTTTGGGCCACACGCAGCGTTGCTCAGGGGTTCCTCCTGGCTGTCTGCTCAGAAATAGCTCCTGGCAGGCACGGGGGACCATATGGACACCGGGATTCGAACCAACCAACTTTGGTCCTGGATTGGCTGCTTGCAAGGCAAACACCTCTGTGCTATCTCTCCGGGCCCCATACTTGAAATTTCTACCCTCCATAGCTCCCAGTAGTGATTCTATTTGAAATTAGTCTTTAAAGATATTACAAAATATAAGTGAAGTCCTTGGAGGGGGAAAGAACTTTAAATCCCAGATGAAAAACAATCTAATCTTATAAAATTCCTTATGAGAAAAAGAGATTAGGACTTTAACAAACATAGAGAGATGGTAAAAAGAGAGAGAGAGAGAGAGAAAGCATCCATTTACAAGTTAAGAATAGAGGACTTGGGCCTGAGAGATAACACAGCATAAGACAACTATGGTTCAAATCCCGGCTTCCCATATGGTCTCCCTTGCCTTCCAGGAGTGATTTCTGAGCACAGAGCTAGGAGTAATCCCTGAGTGCTTCTGGGTGTGACTCAAAAAAACAAACAAGGGGCCGGAGAGATAGCACAGCGGTGTTTGCCTCGCAAGCAACCGATCTAGGACCTAAGGTGGTTGGTTCGAATCCCAGTGTCCCATATGGTCCCCAGGGCCTGCCAGGAGTAACCCTTGAGCACTGCCGGGTGTGCCCCCCCCCAAAAAAAAAAGAACGAGATCTTCTTGTAAGAAAATAAGAAAACTTAATCTTGGACTTGCAGAAGTGTAATGAAATGTAATCAAATAAACTTCTGTGTTTAGGGCCCGGAGAGATAGCACAGCACCGTTTGCCTTGCAAGCAGCCAATCCAGGACCAAAGGTGGTTGGTTCGAATCCCGGTGGTGTCCCATATGGTCCCCCGTGCCTGCCAGGAGCTATTTCTGAGCAGACAGCCAGGAGTAACCCTTGAGCACACCGGGTGTGACCCAAAACAAACAAACAAACAAACAAACAAACAAAAAAACTTCTGTGTTTAGTCTCCCATCTATAGTTATTTTTAAAGTGCCGTTTGTAGGATCAGAGAGCTAGTGCAGTCAGTGGGTAGAAAGTTTGCTTTGTATACAGCTGACCCGAGTTTGATCACAAGCATCTCAGATAGTCCATTAAGCATTGCCAGGAGTAATTCCTAAACCCAGAGCTAGGAGTAACCCTTGAATATCTCTGGGTGTGGACCCAAATTGAAAAATGAAAAACAAAAAAACAAAACCACGTTTTTTTGTTATCTTAAAATCCTCTAATTTCTAAAATCCTATCAAAAGTGGCTCTAATGAAACTAATAATATATAGTTTATACAATTATTGTGGTGAATTTTTAATTACTTTATATAAATACCATGGTTACAAGGTTGTTCATAATATAGTTGGGTTGTTTTTTATTTCACCATTGAGTTTCAGTCAGACAATGCACAGCATCCTTCACCAATGCACATTTCCATCTACCAATGTCCCCAGTTTTTTTCCCGTCCTGCTCTCTGTCTCCCTCTGGGGCAGATGCTTTCTTCTCTCTCTCTCTTCTCTCTCTCTCTCTCTTTCTCTTTCTCTCTTTTTCTCCCTCTCTCTCTCCTCTCTCTCTTTCTCTCCCTCTCTCTCTCCCTCTCTTTCTCTCTTTTTCTCCCTCTCTCCCTCTCTCTCTCCTTCTCTCTCTTTCTCTCTCTCTCTCTCTCCCTGGATTGTGACAAATTATTTTAATTTAGAGCAAACACTGCTGCTGCACTTAAAAATAAATGGTAATGATCTCATAGCTGATGGTGATGAATTTAAAAGTAACTGTTATTCAAGCCCTATTTGGTACTTGTAAGGTCTCACATTTGCTATAAGAGCTCCCATTAGAGAGATAAATGAACAATAAAGCCGATTTGGGAGTACTGACTAGCTTCACCCTCTATCCTTCCTCCCTCCCTTCCTTACACAGTATTTGTAACTGTGTATAATTGTTACTTCCTTTAACATCCAAGTCCTTTTTTTTTATATTTACTTTTAATTGTTTTCATTGTTTGTTTTGGGTTGTTTTTTTTTTTGGGGGGGGGTCACATTCGGCAATGTTCAGAGCTTATTTCTGCCTCTCACTCAAGAATCCCTCCTGGTGGTGCTCAGGAATCTAGAACCCAGGACTAAACTTAGTCTGCCACAAGCAAGGCACACAACCTACCAGCTGTACTATCTCTTTTGAGGCTCCCTTTAATTTCTGACTTAAATAAATCTATTTCATCTGGACTTTTGAAGTCTGAAAACTTAGTCTCACCTTCCTATGTCAGGCCTAATTTTCTGTAAGATGTTAACTTTTTGAATGCACTTTTGTGCAACATTTGCACAAAACTCAGGAATGCAGTTTGGGAAAGAAAGCCTAGCTAGATAGCCTCTGCAGTATGCCTTGCTCTGGTCCGTGCTTCTCACTTCTCCACTTTCCTGAAAGTGCTCATGCTTTGTCAAATGAACTCACAACTTCCAGAAGGTAGTATGCCACTCCAACTCTTCTGAGTGAATCTCTTCACTTTCCTCTGCACTCACTTCCTAGCCACATCTCTTGCAGCCCTGGACCAATCTTCTTCCACTCTATTTTTCCAGAAGTGCTAATAAATCCTCCCTGTCAAAGTTTGCCTCTCGATTATACTGAAATTCACGCATGTTTCAGTTTTGTCTTTGTCCCCGCAGTCTCAGAAATCCTGGTACACAGTTTATCTATCACTTGTAGGCAGCTACTGAAGAGGAACATGAACGCCAGGAGAAAGATATCAAAGTTCCACTAGGGGGCACTTTCCCTACATTTTAGGAAGGAACTCTGCCAGAACTTAGTAAATCAATTCTTTATGAAAAATTTAGCCTTTTGTGTTTAATTTTTAAAGTCATTTCTTGTTTATTTAATAATAACTGAAGTTCTGGCGTGCCATGCAAGCCTTGAAGCACTATATAATAGTGTGGGGTTTTTTTCTGGGTTTTTGGATAAGTCAATATTCGTGTTTGTGTAAACAACAAATTGAACATGGCATTTAATTTTGCATATTGAGAACTCAGATCACTGAATTCACATGAAAGGTCCTTTCTTATTTCTTGGTTAATATCCTTAGATTAATTTCATATTTAATTAGTTCATTTTAAATATGTTTGTAGATTATAACAAAGACATGCTCTTCTGAACCTTTATTATTTTTTTTACCAGTTATTATCTCATGTAATTTCAGTAGCAATATTAATAGTATGCCCTGTCTAATCATCATGATCTACCTAATACTAATACAAGAAATTTTAATAAAGAGAGTTAAAGCTGGAGAAGTGGATTTTACTAGTAATTACTAGCTACTTAAATACAGTACTGTACTGCCTATACATATAATAGTATAATATAATAATATAATATAATAATATTTAGTTACTTCCTCCATTCAACACACTATTTCTCTCAGAAGCTTACGTGTATCAGGCAAGATTTGGCACATGCAGATGGCTGACCGTTTGGTAAACTGAATTGACAAAGCAGTGTTTCATTGGTTCAGTAGAATTTTAGGGCCAGGTGGTGCCATGGGGCCTTGCCCAACAAGATATACCCTCTACCTCCACCCCAATACAATAATATACTTGACTGGTCTCCAAGTTTTCTGTTTTTAAAGGAAAATATTCTTATTAAACCTGGAAATATAATCACACAATTAATGTTTATGGACTGAGGTTATTCTTACATAACTAATGTTAATAGGGACCGGAGAGAGCACAGCTGTAAGGCGTTTGCCTTGCACACAGCTGATCCAGATGGACAGTGGTTCAAATCCCGGGATCCCATATGGTCCCCTTGTGCCTGCCAGGGGCGATTTCTGAGCACAGAGCCAGGAGGAACCCCTGAGCACCACTGGATGTGACCCAAAAACAAACAAAAACAAAACAAAAAAACAACTTATGTTAATGACTGAATTGATTCTCACTGTCCAACCTCAAGAAATCACAGAGTAGAGGACAAATGAGATAAGTGCATCAACAGAACCTTCCATATACGAACAGGAACACCAGGCAAAAATCAGATTATGTTGTTGGCTTCATGCATGAGCTTGAGAAATTTCCACTTAACTTTGGGAGAGTCCATAACAGGCCCCCAGTCCTATTAGAGCAACTTCCTTTCAGATGGTCTGTCAGGAAACTCCCTACCTTTAGTGAGCTTCCAGGTGGAAGAGCATAATGATGGAATGCTCATGCTGCCTTGAAAGACCTCAATAGTCACTGAGCTAGAGGAAGGCCACTTCTCTTTCACTTGTTATTTTTTACCCATCTCTTAGCTGGTTCTGGAAAGAGTCTCTGAGTCAATCTTGAGAGGTTTGAGCACCTCTCACCAGCTCTACTCTCAGCAAATCTTTTTTCTAAAATCTCTTTTCTCACACACCACAGGTAGCAATTTTGATGCACTCCAGCTGGAATGCTTTGTTTCCAGCACTGGAGGGAATTTCTCCTCTAAACAAAAACAGAAGAGAGACTCCTGGTTTGGGACTAATCCTTTGGAGCAGTGGGGAGTTCTTGACTCTTAGAATCTAGGGCAAACTTATTTTGTATCTTCCTTCCTTCCTTCCTTCCTTCCTTCCTTCCTTCCTTCCTTCCTTCCTTCCTTCCTTCCTTCCTTCCTTCCTTCCTTCCTTCCTTCCTTCCTTCCTTCCTTCCTTCCTTTCTTATTTTTCTTGCTCTTTTTTTCTTTTCTAAATACTCCTCTTTCACAAAACTGATCACCTACAACTTTGCATTGCCTTCTAGTCTTAAAATATAAACCGAAACATATTAAAATATGAAGTTACTTGAGAACAAAAAGCAGCTCAGGGAGTAGGCCACTGACAGGACCTCAAGGAGATATTTTCATAAAGAAACATCAGAAGCAAAGTAAGCCTAGCTTAAATTCTGATTGATTGTTTGGAGTGGGCTGTGCTTAGCTTTCAGATTCATAATTTTGGGGGTTATTTATTGTTGAGGTGCTATTGCTGGCTCTGTGCTCAGTAGAGACACCTGCCAGTGCTGAGAGACCGTGTGTGATGCTAGGGATTTGGATCAAGGTTGTGGCTGTCACAGTGTCATGCAAAGAAGGTGCCTCACCTCCAGTGCACTCGCTCTCGCTCTCTTTCTCTGACCCTCAGTTTTATAATCTTAAGACCATCAACATCTCCCTGGCAACCACTCTATCAAGTGGAATCTTACCTGGGTAGGAAACCCTACATGGGGCAAGTTGGGAAAACCCTATAAAAGTCAACTTAGAGGGGCCAGATCGGTGGTGCAGCAGTAGGGCATTTGCCTTGCATGTGGCTGATCTAGGACTGACAGTGGTTCTATCCCCTGGTGTCCTATATGGTCTCCCAAGCCAGGAGCAATTTTTGAGTGCATAGCCAGGAATAACCCCTGAGTATCACCGGGTGTGGCCCAAAAAGAAATAAAAAGAAAGTCAACTTGGCAACTTGGTGGGGGTGCGAAAAGATAGCACAGTGGTAGGGCATTTTTCTTGCACTTAGCCAACCCAGAATAGACCTGGGTTTGATCCCCGGCATCCCATGTAGTCACAGAGCCTGCCAGGCGTGATTTCTGAACGCAGAGCCAGGAGTAACCCCTGAGCACTGCTGGATGTGCCCCCCCCCCAAAAAAGTCAACTTGGAACAAAAGAGAAATGCAAATGTGTTGCCTGGTTACATGTTGCTGGCATCTCCCCTCATAAGATGTGGACTTTCATGCTTTCATGCTGGGTTTTGTACCAGATTTCTCTCCACCTTTGGAGAAGCTTATGTTCTAGTTCTCTCCCTCCCCTTCCTCAGTACGCTCAAATAAAATCTGTTTATACTTCACTGCTCATCACCTCCTGAAATTATTTTCTGTAAGGGAAGGCAATGGACCCAAAAGACCTGGGCAAGATCTAGCACTGACTTTGCTTTCCTAGCCAGAGCAAGGCCACAGTTTTAGATTTTCCCAAATAATCCTGAGTGGCAGGAGGTTGCAGAGAGAAGAGGCAGATTCCTTTCTCTGGGGCTGCCACCTCTCTCCTACCACTTTTCTTAAGTCTCCCAGGAGCCTCCACTGGTCACCAAGAACTGAACTTCTGGAAGTTTCTTTGTTATGAAACAAGAAATAAAATAATATAACACTTCTCCACTTCCTACTTTTGTGTTTGTTTTTGGGCCACTCCTTGTGGTTCTCAGGGTGTGGTACTGGTTCTGAGCTCTGGAATAACTCCTCAGTGTTCTTAGAGGATGGTTTACAAAGCCAGGGATTGAACAGGAGCCAGTTGGGTGCAAGACAGTGTCTTTGTTTGTTTGGTTTTGTGGTGTGTGTGTGTGTGTGTGTGTGTGTGTGTGTGTGTGTGTGTGTGTGTGTGTCACACCCGGCTGTGCTCAGGGATTACTCCTGGCTCTACGCTCAGAAATTGCTCCTGGCAGGCTCAGGGGACCATATGGGATTCCGGGAATCGAACCACCGTCCTTCTGTACGCAAAGCAAACACATTACCTCCATGCTATTTCTCAGGCCCCAAGGCAAGTGTCTTACTAGCTCTACTATTTCTGCACATTCTCTTCTTAAAAATCTCTGTGTCTCCTGTTTCTTTTACCACGATGACTACTGCTATCATTTTCTTTTCCTGGAGTACTTTTAAATATTCAAATAAACTGCTTACTAGGAAGGACTTCACAGAAACTTTAGGAAGCAAGTTGACTATTATCCTGAAGAAACTAGACTAATAGCTTAAGTAACACACCCCAGTAGGCATAATCTAGAAATGGCTTCTATTGGACAACCCAGCATTGAGGAAGGTTAAGGAATTCTAATGGTGGGTGACTGATATTTAATTTAAATGGTTTTCTGTGTTGTGCTTGTCCCCGATCTGGTATGCCCTGTTCCCATAGACCCTGTTTGTGTTAACAGGGCTTTCGAAAGAGGGACATCTATGCTTTTGCTTAGTACAGTTTAGAGACAAAAGGAGAAAAAGAATAGACCTGGGGAAAGAAAGAAGCTAAGAGGCAAATTGCAGTAGGAAAGCTTCTGTTTCCCACGGTCTTCTTGGTTCCCTCAGCTCAATGATAGATCACAAAAATTAGACAGAGGTAGATGCCCATGGATGCCTGAAGGCCTGTGCTGTTTACTTTCATCTCTGGATTTAGCTGAGAAAGTTCAACTCCCATATCCACCTGGACAAAGTCTACCTTGCCTGTGTTTTAATTCTTTTTTTAGGGGAGGCACATCTGGTGATGCTCAGGGGTTACTCCTGGCTATGTGCTCAGAAATCGCTCCTGGCTTGGGGGACCATATGGGATGGGGGTAGGGGGTGGGAAATAGAACCATGGTTCATTTTAGATTAGTGAGTGCAAGGCAAACGCCTTACCTCTTGCGCCACATTACTACTACTGTATCTTTTGCACTACAAAATGAGTAGAATAAAAAATATCAGTTAGGGGCCAGAAAATGGGTACTTTCTAAATTTGTGAACCAGAACGATGCTATTACACAGTTTAGGCCTGAAGCTCAGGGGAAAAAAATTGGAGTCCAGCCCCACCCAGTGCCTGGAATGAGATTAAGAAAATTCACCCCTCCTTTCACCCCCCTTTTCCACCCCATTCCATTGCTGTCTCCTGGGAGGGCAGAGACCGGAGGACAACAAGCAAACAGGGCTCATAAATAAGATGCATGGCTTAATCTAACGTCTGCTTTGCTTTTATATGTCTGGAAGGAATACTAATATGTGCCTTGAATACATGGGATGAAAATGTATGAACTGTGTGTCTACCCCATGCTTGAGGCTCCAAGTCTCTGGCTTGTGGGGCCTCAGCACTGAGTCTTAATAAACCATCTCTGTTCTCCTCACTCTATGTCCTTCCTTCAGCACAATGATTGGCTACCTAACAAGTTCACTTTCTAGCACCTTTTCTACCCAGGTATGAGAATCTTCACTACAAGAGCTTCATTATAAGGCTAGATTGATAGCACAGTGGTAAGGCATTTGCCTTGCACATGGCCGATCTGGAAAGGACCCTGGTTCCATTCCCGGCATCCCACATGGTCCCTGAGCCTGCCAGGAGTGTTTCTGAACACAGAACCAGGAGTAAATCCTGAGTTCCACTGGGTGTGGCTCAAAAACTTAAATAAATAAAATTTTAAGAAATAATGTAATAAATAAACAAAACAACAACAATGAAAACAAACAAACAAGAGCTCCATTTTATAATACTATCTTTACCTGGTTCCTGTCTTCCCTATTCTTTAAGTTCCCAACCTACCAGTGCCTTATCATCTAAAAGTACTTCAGGAACAAAGTTCCTAATTTTATGTATAGTAGTTTATTCACTTTTTTTTTTGTTTTGTTTTTAGGGCCACACCCTGTGACACCCTGGGATTACTCCTGGCTATGCACTTAGAAATTGCCCCTGGTTTGGGGGACCATATAGAACTTCAGGGGATCGAATCATGGTCAGTCTGAGGTTAACACCTGCAAGGCAAACGCCCTACCGCTTGTACCACAGCTCAGCCCTTATTCATTTATCCTTTTTTTTTTTTGGTTTTTGGGCCACACCCGTTTGACGCTCAGGCGTTACTCCTGACTATGCACTCAGAAATTGCCCCTGGCTTGGGGGAACCATATGGGACACCAGGGGATCGAACCGCGGTCCGTCCTACGCTAGCGCTTGCAAGGCAGACACCTTACCTCTAGCGCCATCTTCCCGGCCCTATTCATTTTTTTTGGGGGGGGGGGGCCACACCCGGCGGTGCTCAAGGGTTACTCCTGGCTGTCTGCTCAGAAATAGCTCCTGGCAGGCACGGGGGACCATATGGGACACCAAGACTCGAACCAACCACCTTTGGTCCTGGATTGGCTGCTTGCAAGGCAAACGCCGCTGTGCTATCTCTCCGGGCCCTATTCATTTATTCTTAATTTGACTCAGGGTTTTATTCTTGTTTGACTCTGGATCCTCGCCAAGAATTTTCTCAAAACTATGAGATAAATTCTACTGCACTTTCTAGATAGTAATTATTTTCTTCCTGCTTTCCACTTCCCATTTCTTTTTATGAGGAGGGAGAGATGTGGTTTCGGCCTCACCCAGCACCGCTCAGGGCTCACTCCTGGCTCTGTGCTCAGGGAATCTCTCCTGGAAGTCCTTAGGGAACTGTATATGTTCACAGCTGCATGAGAGGCACGTCTCTTAACTGCTGTGCTATCTCTCTGAGTCTTCTCCGCCCCATTTTAATAAGAAAACAGAAGTCCCAAAACTCTAAGTGATTTGCAAGTTGCAGAGCCTAACAGTGATGAATGTTGAACCAGAGCAATATTTTATGAAGCTTCTAACTTCAAACCCATGTACTTACTGTGCAGTTCTCTCTTGTCTTCTGGTTTGGGAGTTCCTTGAGGAGATGATATTGCTAAGTAGCTATGTATAGTTCCTGACTTAGTAACATTCTGGTTCTTGAGCGTTTGCTGAATTGACATGCTCATTTATAAGCCCTCGATATTTATCTTTCTAAAAAGTATTTGTGCACAATGAGTTAAAATGCTGTTAGTAGTATAACATCAGGTTTTTTTTTATATAAAATATTTCACCTGAGAAAGATTGCACAGTGGTAGGATGTTTATCTTGCAAGAGCTGATCCAGGATGGACAATGGTTCGAATTCTGGCATCCCATATGGTCCCCCATGCCTGCCAAGAGCGATTTCTGAGTGTAGAGTCAGGAGTAACCCCTGAGTGCCGCCACCAGGTGTGACCCAAAAACCAAAAAAGAAAAAAAAAAATCACCTTTTGTTCCAGTGTCTCCTTTCCTTCCACATAGTCCCAATATTCCCTCTCCCTGTAGTCCTATTTCCTTTAAAAAAAAAAAAAAAAAAACCCTTGGGGCCGGAGAGATAGCATGGAGGTAAGGCGTTTGCCTCTCATGCAAAAGGTCATCGGTTCGAATCCCGGCGTCCCATATGGTCCCCCGTGCTCGCCAGGAGCGACTTCTGAGCATGGAGCCAGGAGTAACTCCTGAGCACTGCCGGGTGAGACCCCAAAAATAATAATAATAATAATAATAATAATAATAATAATAATAATAATAATAAAAAAACAAAAAAAACCCTTCTTTACCTACCACCATCACTATGGTAAGCATCCTACTTAAGTTTCTGTTACTTTGGGGGGTTTGCTATTTCCTTATTGTGTTTTGTTTTTACAGTCCACTTAATGAGAAAGATCATTCTTTTTTAGACCCACCTTTCTCGCCAGTGACCACCTCTTACCAGCAGAGGGCAGCAGAAATGCAAAATGTCTTGGCCCGGAGGGGAAGGTTGAAGTGTGGTTTGAAGTGCTTACAATCAAGTCCATCAGAAATAACAAAAGCAGAAAATTGCTTGTAATACAAAGCACAAGCTTGATAGTCTCCGTGAACAAAAAAATACAGGCCACTCTAGGAATGCTTATTAAAACAGCCTTTGGTGCAAATCTTAAATTCAATTGAACTGGCTTTCTTGTGTTTTACCTGCCACTCGAACTGCCATCATAATTGAACCAGCTCAGGATGTGGACTTGATCCTTCTCAGTGACTTGATAGGAAGAATTTCATAAGGGAAGCTGTGTGGCAAGCTTTAAAGAATAAAATATAGGACCGGAGAGATAGCACAGCGGTAGGGTGTTTGCCTTGCATGCAGGCGATCCAAGATGGATGGTGGTTCAAATCCCGGCATCCCATATGATCCCCTGTGCCTGCCAGAGGCGATTTCTGAGCACAGAATCAGGAGTAACCCCTGAGTGTTGCCAGGTGTGACCCCCCCCAAAAAAAGCAAACCAAAACAAAACAAAAGGAATCAAATATAGTTGATCATCCTACAGGAGATTGGCTAACTCCTAGGAACTCCATGATCAGTGCTTCCCCAGGGGAGCAGACTGCTTTGGAACCAGAGTGAGCAGAGGCTGCCTTTATCCTTTGCAAGTACTTATGCAACATCCTGTTGAAAGCAACAGCAACGGAGTGAACAGTGGAAAGAGGATATGCAATACCTCAATATGTAGGAATAGACTCGTTGTTTGACTCCAAAACTGTGGCAGTTACAATTTATATGCACCTTCTCCCCCATGATTTTGCTGATTGCAATGTGCATACATACCAACAACCCAGTTCTCTTATTACATGCCTCGTCCTTTCCTATTTCCTATGACATTTCTTCTCTGAAATTCATTTTCTTGTTTAGAGACCTCTTGAAGTTCTCTATTAAAAAGGATGGCTCTTCTTTTTTTGAGGGGATGAGGGGGGGGGATGAGGGGAGGATGAGAAAGCTGGGTCACATTAGTGGGACTTAAGGGCTATTTCTGCTTCAGCAGTGATCAGTGGTCACTCCCAGAGGCGCTTGGGGTAATCAGGCAGCACCGAGGATCAGACCTGAGGTTCTGAACAGTAGTTGGGAGGCCATGACCAGCTTGAGACAACATTTAAAAGGGCTTCAAAGTATAGAGGACACTTGAACAGCTCAGAACTAAGCTGCCATACCAGGTAGCCTATCAAGGAAGGACACAAGGGAGCTGCAGGAAGGTACCCCTAGACAATAGCCAATCATTTTAAAGATCATCAAAAAGCTAGAACCTCCCTATGTCCCTTCCCTATATAATTCTATTCATGACCTTGGGTGGGGTTCATCTCTCTAGAAATGAGCCTGACCAGTCAGTTTTAAGGCTGTTGGCAAGCAGATTAAAGTATTGTTCAGGTTTACTCCAGTTGTGTGGTCTAACAAAAATACTAACAAAGCTCTCTACCTCCCTTTCTCCTTCCTCTCTCTCTCTCTCCTTTCCCTCTTCCTCTCCCTCTTTCTCTTCCTCTCTCTCCCCCTCCCTATCCTTCTCTTCCTCTCTTTTTTCCCTCCCTCTCTTCCTCCCTCCCTCCCCTTCTCCCACTCTTCCTCTCCCTGTCATTCCTTTCTCTCTCTCCCCCCCTCTTTCTCCCTCCTTGTCCCTCTCCTCCTCCTCTCTCTCCTTCTCTCTCTCCTCCCTCCCTCTCCCTGTCATTTCTTTCTCTCTCTCTCCCTTTCTCCCTCCCTGTTCCTCTCCTCCTCCTCTCTCCTCCCTCTCTCTCTCCCTCTCTCTCCCTCTCCCTATCATTCCTTTTTCTCTCTCTCCCTCTTTCTCCCTCCCTAAATAAATACTAACAAAAATACAATATATAATAAGATATATAATTTGTTAATAGAGTACATTTTTAATAAAGTACTATCAGTAGGCAAATGGTATTTAAGTAGTAGGGGGAGGAGAAAATGTCAACACCAATTTTTGAATCTCCTTAACCCCTGCAGTGTCCAACAGTCTGATTTTAAGCAGACATTTACTTTGAGGGACTGTGAACCTACTTCTGGTTGAATATTTTGGTTTTTAATTGTTACAGAGATTAAAAAAAAAAGTCTACTATTTCTCCCCAATCTAACCTACCCATGTTGCAGCTTTGCCTTAAACAGACTGTCTGAGTGCCTGATGCTCAAAGGCGATTAAAAAATAGATTAACTTTTTGTAGTTTAAATTTAAAAAATGTGGGCCCGGAGAGATAGCACAGCGGCATTTGTCTTGCAAGCAGCCGATTCAGAACCAAAGGTGGTTGGTTCGAATCCCGGTGTCCCATATGGTCCCCCGTGCCTGCCAGGAGCTATTTCTGAGCAGACAGCCAGGAGTAACTTCTGAGCACCGCCGGGTGTGGCCCAAAAACAAAAACAAAACAAAAAAAAACATAAATTTAAAAAATGTAATTAAATTGTGTACATATTTTAATGAATAAAAATCCCCGCAAAATTCCAACAAAATTAGATTCTTTACCTGCTTTCCTCCCATCCCTTTTATGTAATTGTTATTTGCAGTGAACATGGATATGAATATGCAGCTATTCCAGGGTCTTCCATCCAATAATTGGATTTCTGCTATTCATTACACTGCAATAGGCTTCCTTTTATTTTTTAAATAGACCACTTTAGCTTAATGTAAAGCATTGCCATCCTTCAGTTTATGTTCCCTCCTTTTTTGTTTGTTTTGTTTTGTTTTGTTTTGTTTGGGGGCCACACCCAGTGTTGCTCAGGAATGACTCCTGGTTCTGCACTCAGGAGTCTTTCCTGGCAGTGCTCAGGCCCCATTATGGGTTTCTAGGGATCAAACCCGGGTCAGCTACTGTGCTATGCTCCAGCCCCATGGTTCTCTCCTTTTAATATCTGCATGATGTTATTTAATATGATTTACTACAACTAATTCCATAATAATCATATTGTCTTCAGTTGCTTCTTGTTCTGTAAAATGTAGTGTAATCAATGTAAAATCATATGGCTTATTTTATTATAGCATAATATAATATAAACTTATTCTCATCTAGTGGTACTTTTAGTACCACTTATTCTCATCTAGTGGTACTTTGATTTCTAAGGGAGAAAGTCTCCCCCAAAAAACTACTGTCTTGAAAGATGTCATATGTTTTCATTTGCACTATGAAATTACTTTTAAAATAGTCTAACAACTTGCATTCTCATCAAGGTCCTTTGAGAGAGTAGAAAGGGTAAAACCTGTTGAGTGGTCATGTTTGAGCAAGACTCTGAGACAGTGAAAGAAGGACCCATGAAAATCCATGGGCATGGGCCGGGTAGTGGCACTAGAGGTAAGGTGCCTGCCTTGCCTGCGCTAGCCTAGGACGGACCGCGGTTCGATCCCCCGACGTCCCATATGGTCCCCCAAGCCAGGAGCGACTTCTGAGCGCATAGCCAGGAGTAACCCCTGAGCGTCAAATGGGTGTGGCCCAAAAAACAAAAAAAGAAAAAAAAAGAAAAAAAAAGAAAATCTATGGGCATGATTAATTCAGGCTTCAGCAATGACAGTACAAAGGCCCTAGGGCAGAAACGTTCCTGCCTTGTTTAAGGAACAAGAAAGAAGCTAGCCTAACTGAAGCAGAATGAGCCAAGAGAAGAGTAGAAGAGACTGTTAGTGGTATTATTGGGAAGAAAACTAGGATGACTTGACAGGCTTCTGCTTCTACCTCAAGAAAAATGTGGAAGTATGGTGAAATTTTGAGCAAAGAATCAACATACCAGAGCTACTACCATATACTATACCATATACATATACATATGTATATATACCATATACATATACTACCATATACTATACCATATACATATACTAGTATACATACCAGATACTGTTCAAAAAGTATCAACTGTACGAATGGGAACCAGTCACACTAGCATTCTGTGGGATAAAGGAGGGATATATGAGATGTATGCCAGGAACAGGGGTAGAGGGAGAACAACACTGGTGGTGGGAATGCCCTTCTTTCATTGTCACTATGTACCTTAAATATTACTTTGAAAGATTTGTAATTCACTTTAGCCACAATGAATAAAACCTATCAACTGAGGTTGGTTGGTAAGATCATACCAGGGATATACCGTGCCCCTAAATTTCATTTTCAGCCCCACATGTTCCACACAAAATATTCTTTTTATACATTTAGAAAAAGCAATAGAGGCAAAATTGGAAGCAAGAGGCAAATTGGCTATTGCAATAAGTTAATAGAGGGAAAGGATAAAAGCAAATGAGACCAGGGAAGATGGTGAGAAATGGGTCTGTGTGTTTGGAAGGAAAGGCAACATTATTTACTGATAGGTTAGAAATGGACTAGAGAGGCTGGAGTGGTGGCGCAGTAGTAGGGCATTTGCCTTGCATGTGGCTGATCTAGGATAGACCACAAATTGATCTCCCGGCATTCATATGATCCCCCAAGCTAGGAGATTTCTGAGCGCAAAGCCAGGAATAACCCCTGAGCATCACCAGGTATGGACTAAAAACTAAAAAAAGGAGATGGACTATATAATGACTGAGGAGAGACAAACCACAGGGGTCAAGGGGGAATAGGGGCAGGCAACAAGGGAAGCCACTCAGATGCAGCAGCCACAACCCAGGAAGATGGACAATAGGAAGTGGTGTCATCCCAAAGCAAGGGGTGACAACCTATCTAGGCAGGATCGACCTGAAGTGTGAGACACAGTTGACAGATTAAGTGAGAGGTATCGAGAACTGATTGTGGTAAAAGTAATTTAAGTTTCTTTGAGTATTCACATCTGGATCCCCCATACTTGGGAATATGTTACTTATATGGCAAAGGGAATTTATGGGATTGTGTTTAAGATCTTGAGATGAAAAGATTCTTCTGAATAGTTCAAATGAACTTAATATAATCTCAATTATCTTTCTTTGTGTTTGAGTACAAAGGCCTCAAGGGTCTTTTAGTGATTCTCAGCCAATGGTTGAAGGTCCTGGGATATGGGTTGCTTATGTCCTGCTGTGCTGGGGTCAACTAGGCCACCCTGGCAGTGTCACTTCTACCACTGGGCAGTGTTTTGGGTTTGATTGTTTGTTTGTTAAGGATTGTGTAAAGTTGAGCTTCCAGATGGTGCTGGAATGCTGATTTTGGGTGGACTAGGTGATTATAAAGGCAGGTGTCCTGCAAACAATATATACATGAAGTCCTACTTACCTTAAGGATGGCACAATAATAAAGGAACAATCAATGGAATTATTGCTATTGTTTTCTAGAAGAAAGATTAGATACCCATATGGGGGTTATTGAGACACACTGAAATTGAATGTCATCTTTCTAGATGAATTCCCAGGTTGCAGAAATACCTCAAACTATATGTTCACTCCCATAATTTGGCAATGGTATGAGTTAGCAAAGAGATTATAGTTAGAACACTTTGAGAGCAGTGTGGGAGTTGTAAAGAAGTACTTTTCTTAAAACATCAAGTCCTGGTCACATAATATGAGGATGGAGTCTGCCACCAATAATCTCATCCAAACAGATCAGACAGGAAAGACTTAAAAGAACATAACATACTCCCACACATGCTATTAATCTCAGAGGATGGAGTTTAGAATTGGTCTGGCAAGTATATATATTAAAAAAAAGTCATCACCCCAAGCAACTTATCACTTATTGCTGACATATTAATATATTTCTTTGTTGGGGGGTTTGGGTCACACTCAGCAGCGCTCAGGGGTTACTCCTGGCTCTACGCTCAGAAATCGCTCCTGGCAGACTCAGGGGACCATATGGGGTGCCAGGATTCAAACCACCATCCTTCTGCATGCAAGGCAAATGCCCTACCTCCATACATACTATCTCTCCAGGCCATGAATATATTTCTAATCATTTTAAATCTACCCTAGGCACTAAAAAAGTGTGTGTGTGTGTGTGTGTGTGTGTGTGTGTGTGTGTGTGTGTGTGTGTGCTGTGCAATCTCAAACAAGAGAGAGGCAACAAGTGAAAAAGCTTTACCCCTGCTGCAATATGTCCCCTCAGAGCTCAGGTGCTCTGATGCATGCAGAACTGGAGATGAAAGAGCCAAGCCTGTGGCCAGTGACTTTCGCTGTGCTACACTTCCTAGGTCAGTCTTGTCTGAACTATGCTAACATCAGGTAGGTCATTTTTACATCTCTGCATCTGTTTCCTGCTTTGTAAAACGAGCATTTTTATGGTCTCCATTTTAATGGGCCTGTTGGGAAGAGTAAAATGAGTGAATTCACAAACAACACTTGGTGGCTGGCACATCATAAGCCATTAAAAAAAAAGCCATTATTATAGTTTCTAATTAAAGTAGCTAAAAATACACAAATGTTCTTTTTTATTAAATGCGAAGCATTTTATTTGCACTGGCTAATATTTGTTTTCTTCTTGGAAATGGGAATTTTAAATTTTTTTGTATTCCTAAGAAAAATCTGCCTCTAGGTAAAAAGAGTTGTTCTGGACTTTTGAAAATAATTTTCTAGTTCTTTTCTCAACTGTCCTGCATCTGTTTCCTATCTCCTCATTGCAATTCTCTGCATGCTATTTCTCTGCTTTTCCCTTTGTTGCTCTTTTTCATTCCAATTTAGTTCTTTTGGGAGGTGCAATCAAATGATGTTAAGTGCTCAATGAACTACGCCTGGTGATTTCTGGGCTACAGGGAGCGATACTTCAGGGATTATGTGATGCCAGGGATTTAACCAGTGTTGGCTGCATGCAAGGCATGAACCTTAAACCCCTGTACTATGTCTCTGGCCCCTCAAATTGAGTTCTTTTTAATCTTGCTATTTTCCATTGCTTCCTAAGTTGAATGATTTTTCTCTTTCTGGTCTTTGGTCACAAGTAGATATTCATTTGGAATCTTTTCACAAATAAGTCAAAAATATTTCCAGTCATTTAATTAAAAACTAACCTTTTCTTCAGGATCAGACGTTGGCAGAGAGAGAGAGAGACAGAGACAGAGAGAGAAACAGAGAGAGAGACAGAGAGAGACAGAGAGACAGAGAGAGAGACAGAGAGAGACAGAGAGAGACAGAAAGAGAGAGAGAGACAGAAAGGGAGAGAGAGAGACATCAGATACTAAGGTGCTTGTCTTACATGTTGTCAGCCTTGGTTCAGTTCTTAGCAACATCAAGTGTGATCCCTGAGCAAAGAGTCAGTAGTAAGCACTGATCGCTGCTAGATGTGGTTCAGATAATAAATAAACAAACGGAATTAGATAAATTACATAAACCCAGGAAAATACACCTAATGATACAAAGTCTGTTTGACTTCTATAATCAGATAGACTTTTGAAATGTTTCAATATAATATTCTAACTACTGTATTAAACAGTAGCTAAAGAGCCAAAGGACCAAAGCAAGATGGGTGGAGTTAAGCAATAAATAAGGTTTACTATCTTTCCACTTCTTATTCACATTAAAATACTTGACCCATGCCTACTAAACACTAAAATTGTCTCTTCAAAAAATCCTTTAAATTACTGAGGCAGCCTGGATTGGACATTCCATCTAACTTCTACAGAGGTGAAACCATCCTGAGGAGTCTCCACCTGCAGCCTAAATCTTCAACCTGACCTAACAGGGAGTAGCCAGATGATTTGTCCCTCTATTTCCCTGCCACTGTAGGTTCTACTGCTAAAGAGAGGGAAGTGATAGGAACAAAGGGGTGTAAGTAGGTAATGGCCTTGATAACTGGAATCACTGATATGGAATGCCCAGAGGGTAGATCCAGGATTCGCCTGATAACCTGAATAACCCAGGACACGAAAAGACTATTATTTCAACATTCTAAACCCTGTTTTACCACCCACTTACTTTATACTCAGTGAAAAAAATTTTGCACCTTTAAACTTTGTTAAAAAGATACCAAAAAAAAAAAAAAAAGCAGAAACACTTATTTCTGGAAACTTGCTTATGGATCCATTCCCTTTAATCAAGGAGTCTGCCTGCTTTCTTTTCCATTCATTCCTTTTGAAGTCAACAGTTTAAAAACAAAACAAAAAGGCAAGAAAATAAAAAGTTCTAATTTATCCCTAAAGTCAGTCTTCATCTATTGCTACTTATGGACTGTACATGTAGAGTGCTTTTCAGTTGCTCACTGATTTGTTTTATTCCTGTTCAATAATGCATCCCATAACCAATATTATATACTAGCTTACAGTTGACTATTTTGCCTTTTAAATCGATCACCATATCTTTTCGTTGTTAAATTTCTCACCATATATTTTTGTTGTGGTTGGTTTGGAAACAAACTCAGCAATTCTCCGGAGTTATTTTAGTCTCTGCACTCAAGAATTACCGTATTTGCCGGCGTATAAGACGACCCCCTAATTTTGCAGTTAAAACATAGGTTTAGGCCTATATTCCCTGTATCAGACAGAACCTTCCTGTGCTGCAACTGCATCTTCCACAGTAAGCCAATCACAACAAGCAAAGGTTCAAAGGTTGTATTGTAATAGACTTCGTCTTTGACTCTGGCCAATCTGAGCAGGCTTTTGACAGTGTAGATTCGGGTTCAGAACATTGTCTAATTTGCATGCATCAAAAGCCTGCTTGGATTGGCTGAGTTAGACAGGCAGTCCGAGCAGCCTGGCAGTGATTGATGCAGGATCGAGTTGGAAAATTTGTTTTGTGGCAATATTCAGACAATTTTCCTTTAGCAGCATATTGAAACATTTTTCAGGATATACTCGGCGTATAAGACGACCCCCGATTTTCGATTTTCGGTTGACTTTTTTTTGTTTGTTTGTTTCAAAAGTCGTCTTATACTCCAGAAAACCTGGCAGTGCTCTGGGAACCATCTAGGATGCCGAAAATTGAATCTAGGTCAGCCTCATGCAAAGCATGAGCTATCTCTCCAGTCTCCTGAAAATTGAAGTAACAAACTGCCAGTCCTGTTCCTAACCTCATTATTCTCTTTTATTTTTACTCCTGGTGCCCAAAAACACTAGATATTTGTATTTACTTGCTCTTTGATTGTCTCCTAAAACTAAAAGATGCAAAGCTGTCTGTTTGGGCTGTAGTTCTTTAGGACCAAGAACAGAAACTATCCTAAAATGAATATTGTATCCTTTTCTTTTCCCCCATTGCCTTCATTGTTGTGATCACTGGAGGTGGCCATGTGAGTTTGGTTATGGTGTATCTCGAGGATTATACATCTGGTTGTGGGTCTCAAATGTTTGGCTTCAGTGCTTGCTTACTTGGGGGTCACACACATTTAGCTGTGTTACTCATGAACATGAATGTGCTTGCTGTGAAGTTCATAGTCGGCTGTGAGGCTTAATAGTGTTTAGTAGGGATGCTCCTTAGGGAGTCACACATTACATTTGGGTGCTCACATACATCTGGCTGTGAGTAGATCATCACAGATTTGGTTGCAGCACTGGGACTCCCAGACAGCTGAGCAGCAGGACAGCTATTGAATGGAAAATATAAGTGGCCCCAGGCACTGAAATCAAGGCCTCACACTTGTAGTACAGGTGCTTTTCCTACTGAGCCATCCCTACTCACCCTGAACTATATATTGACTATGTGTTGAATAAATGAGCTGTAGTTACTATATTTTTAATAATAGCTTGCAAATTTGTAGTACTTTTCCACCACTTATATGGAATTAATAATTTGCATTAAAAGATTGACTATCGGGCCCGGAGAGATAGCACAGCGGCATTTGCCTTGCAAGCAGCCGATCTAGGACCAAAGGTGGTTGGTTCGAATCCCGGTGTCCCACATGGTCCCCCGTGCCTGCCAGGAGCTATTTCTGAGCAGACAGCCAGGAGAAACCCCTGAGCACCGCCGGGTGTGGCCCAAAAACCAAAAAAAAAAAAAAAAAAAGATAGACTATCAACCAATTTGGCCAAAGGTGATTCAATTTGTAGTAACATCTCTCTGGTGACAGATGTTATGCTTTTGTTTGGGTGATGATCTTGTGCATGGCATTTTTTATTAGAGAAGGAGCTTTTAGAAACTATATTTAAAGAAGCAATAGGAGTACAATGTTTATCACTTTCTCTTCTTTCAGCACCCAGTTCTTTTCCAGAGTGATGTAACTATAATTGTCACTGTCAAGCCTTAGTTCCAGCCTAAAGCTTCTCTACCTTAACTGCACTGCTCCATTATTTGTGGCAAGCTTCCTACCATGAAATGGTCTTCCGGCTCTCATCTCTATTGTCTCTGTATATTCTTGCCATACTATCTTTTATTTTTCTTAGATCACACAAATGAGTGAGATTCTTCTGTCTATCCCTCTCCGCTCTGACTTGTTTGACTCAGCATAATACTCTCCATATACATCTATGCATAAACAAAATCCATGACTACATTTTTCCTAACAGCTGCATAGTATTTAATGGAGTAGACATAACACTTTTTTTTTTTTTTTTTAGTTACTCATCTGTTCTTGGGCACTTGGGTTGTTTCCAGATTCTGGCTATTGTAAATAGAGCTGTGGTGAACAGAGGAATGCTGAGGGCTTTTCTGCATTGTGTTTTTGGATTCCTAGTATCCCTAGATTGGCCTTCACATTTTTTTGAGCAAGCAAGCCAGATAGCCACGTCAACTTATAACAGTGTGACCTTAAAAAAAGGGATATTAGGGGCCGGGAAGGTGGCGCTAGAGGATGGACCTTGGTTCGATCCCCCGGAGGCCTATATGGACCCCCCCAAGCCACGGGCGATTTCTGAGCGCATAGCTAGGAGTAACTCCTGAGCGTCAAATGGGTGTGTCCCAAAAAACAAAAAACAAACAAACAAACAAAAAAAAGGGACATTAGATATCAATAAATTATGGCACTATCTGCCATACCTATGCATAGCTATTAGCTGAATAAAATATCACACATGTTTGTTATAATTTCTGTTCTAAATGTAATTGCCAATCTCTTTAATAATCCTATTATTTAACTCATTTATTGTCTTAATTCTAACATTCCCCTTTGGACTCCACTTTAACAAACAAAACAAACCAAAATGCTAATTTAAACATTCATCAGGATAAATTAATGTGAAGTGCTTTTGCATAACTGCAAAGCCATCATTATCCTGACTACACCTTAATTGCATACTTTACCTCATCACATTAATTAAACAGGTCACTAAACCTTATTTTCACCATGCTCTCCTAGGAAAATGTTTAGATTTTCCTAATGATAACTTCACAGTAATACCATCCAGGCACACAAAAACAAATGTATTTAAACATTATAGGCAACCTAGGGAAAAAATACTCCTCCATGAGAAGCAATATGAACGAGAGGCTAGACTTCTTGGTTTTATGACCCAGTTTGAGGTATTTAAGAAGTATTTCCTAGCTTGGTTTCAAAAGGACATTGGAAAGCATTAAACTTATGTGAAATGAGTAACCATGTTTTCAGAAGAAAGGTATTGTTTCCATTAAAAATAAATAACATCTGGGGCCGGGAAGGTGGCGCTAGAGGTAAGGTGTCTGCCTTGCAAGCGCTCGTGTAGGACGGACAACGGTTCGATCCCCCCCCCCCCCGCGTCCCATATGGTCCCCCCAAGCCAGGGGCAATTTCTGAGTGCATAGCCAGGAGTAACCCCTGAGCATCAAACGGGTGTGCCCCCCCCCAAAAAATAACTAAATAAATAACATCTGGGGCAAGAGAGATAGCATGGAGGTAATGCGTTTGCCTTGCATGCAGAAGGTCGATGGTTCGAATCCCGGCATCCCATATGGTCCCCGGAGCCTGCCAGGAGCGATTTCTGAGCATAGAGCCAGGAATAACCCCTGAGCATTGCCGGGTGTGACCCAAAAACCAAAAATAAATAAATAAATAAATAAATAAATAAATAACATCTGAGTCAGAGAGATAGTACAGAGTTTAAGATATTGCTTTGCATACAGGCAACCTTGGTTCAATGTCACAAATGGTACCCCAGTATTGCCAGGAGTGATCCCTGAGCACCATCGGTGTGGCTCACAAATAATTAAAAACACACACAAAAAGTAGATTACTAAGAAGTTCTCTAAGTTCTCTAAGTTTTGATTTCAGACCACCACTCTCATTTTATCTGCCTCCACCTTCCAACTGATTATCTGCTTCCACCTTCCAACTGATTCTACACTCTTATTGTTTTTTGTTTTTGTTTTTGTTTTTGGGTCACATCCGGTAGCCCTCAAGGGTTACTCCTGGCTCTACGCTCAGAAATCGCTCCTGGCAGGTTTGGGGGACCATATGGGATGCCGGGTTTTGAACCACCGTCCTTCTGCATGCAAGGCAAATTCTCTACCTCCATGCTATTTCTCTGGCCCCTGATTCTACACTCTTGATTTCAGGTCTGGCCTCAGTCAGTCCTGAAATCTCTCTTATTCTCCCCTACCCACCCTTTTCCCCACATCACAATTCTAGCCCCTCAACATAAACTCTTTAGAAAACCCAAGTGCTTTTACCATTTGAGAAACATGAATTAATTTACTTGTATGCTTATCTTCCGACACATAATTTCAAAATTACAACAGTATTACAACTAACATTAACCATCGGGAATACAGTGTAAGCTTCACTCTTGCTTTTTGAATAAAACCTCCTAAGAGTGGGGCTGGAGTGGTGGCACAAGCTGTAAGGTGTCTGCCTTGCTAGCCTAGGACAGTTTTGAACCCCCGGTGTCCCATATGGTCCCCCAAGCCAGGAGCGATTTCTTTTGTTTGTTTGTTTGTTTGTTTGTTTTGTTTTATTTCTGGATCACACCCAGCAGCACTCCGGGGTTATTCTTGGCTCTATGCTCAGAATCGCTCCTGGCAGGCTCAGGGGACCATATGGGATGCTGGGATTCGAACCACCGACCTCCTGCATGCAAGGCAAACGCCTTACGTCCATGCTATCTCTCCAGCCCCCAGGAGCGATTTCTTAGCGCACAGCCAGGAGTAACACCTGAGCGTCATCGGGTGTGCCCCTCTTCCCGAGTATATAATCAGAGTAACAAAATGCTTTTCAAAGTATTCAAAGTATTATTTTCCCAGAGAGGTTACCTTATCAGATCTGAAATTAATGTATTTCTGCCTGTGCCCAATTTCAACTTTTGCTTATATGTTTATTTTATTTATTTTTGAATATGTAAAACATTTATCTGAGTCAATAAGAAGTGATCTGGCCTCCAAAGTCCTTCAGCATGCATCAGTACAACACCAGCACCAGGGACTTTGTCAGCAGACCAGGGTCACCAATCCAGGAGAGAGCCTGAGGAGCCCCATCTTCAAAAAATCCTCCATAGGTTCAGCCTTCCCACATCCACACACAGAGAACTGGAAAACCCTGGCCATACTGCAGACAGAGACTATCTGTCCTATCTGCCTGGACTTCCTGAGAGACCCATTCCTCATCGACTGCAAGCACAACTTCTGTGACTCCTGCATCCAGATATCATGGAATGATCTAAAGGACATGTACCCTTACCTCTTCTGTTGGCAGTCCCACCAGGAGAAGATCTTCAGTGCCAACCCCCAGCAGAAAGACTGATGGACATGGCCAAGCTCCTCCACAGCTCTAGAAACAATGAGATGATGAAGGAAAAAGTGTGTGGGTGTGAGGAACACAACCTGGTCTTGAGCCTCTTCTGTGAGGATAAACAAAAGTTGATGCGTCCTCTGTGCACCCAGTGTCCTGACCACCAGGGCCACCATGTGAGGTCCATGGTAGAGGCTGTGTCTCATCATAGGCACAGGCTTAACTCAGTGAGTACATGAAGACCTTGAAGAAGCAATTGGCAGGGTTGCAGAAGCTCAGTCACCTGATTGAAAACTCCTCAATCTGAGAGAGGAGATGGCAAAGCAGCGGAGTCAGTTAGTCTTGGAAATTGAGCAACTCAACCCATTTTTGGAGCCTGAGCAAGAGGTAGCTCTGTCCAGGTGGGTTTAAGAGAAACACTCTCAGATGCAAGTTAATGTCAATCAGTCTAGCTGCCTATTTATTTATTTTGGTTTTTGGGTCACACTCGGTGGTGCTCAGGGGTTACTCCTGGCTCTGGGCTCAGAAATCACTCCTGGCAGGCTCAGGGAACCATATGAAATGCCAGGAATTGAACCTGGGTCCATCTTGGGTTGGCTGTGTGCAAGGCAAACACCCTACCACTGTGCTATCGCTCTGGCCCCATTGCTGCCTATTTATATCATATTTCTACCCTAAAGGCCTCCTCAAGGAGGAGGCAGAGAGGAGAGTGAAGTGTGAGGAGATGGTGCTGAAGGAATTCAGGAGCATCCAATTAGGCTGTGAGAGCCTGGAATCCCCAGGTAGTCCCTGAGCTTCAGGGAGGTAGGCTACAGCCTCCCTTGGCTATGCTCAGCATTGAGCAAAATCATCCAGAAATTCTGAGGAAATCTAATTATAGATCCCCAATCTATACACCACAGTCTGTGTCTAGGATAAAAGTCTGTGACCTGGATGAGGAAAGGGCCGAATGTGATGAGTAAATAAGACATGGGAACCACCGCTGAGCTAGTGGTCCTGGGCTGGGAAAGCTTCAGTTCTGGCCTACACCATTGGGAGGTGCAAGGGGTGAAAACCTGAGTGGGTGGGGGGAGCCCCATCCAGCAGTGGGTAGTGGCCCTTGCCAGGTAAGAAAACATGCTAAAAAAAAATGAAAACATGCTGAACGGTCTGAGTTGGGCCAGGTTTACTTTTATGACATGAGTGATTGGTTTCACATTCACTATTTCACAGAGACCTTTGCTCAGTTGCTGAAGCAATCCAGAAGGTGCATCCCACTTTTCTGACAGTGAGTGCAAGAAGGTTAAGAGCAATGAAACTCTGCCATTATTTTCCTCCTGTAACTAATTTATAGAGAGTAGGATGAGGATTATTCAACATATCATTGAATTTGGCATGATATTTTTTAAGCATTAATTTCACTTTAACAGGAGGTAATTTTTTTTTTCTTTCTTCTCTCTCTGGAGAAATAAAAAATGTTACCGTATTTGCCAGCGTATAAGATGACTGGGCGTATAAGATGATCCCCTAATTTTGCAGTTAAAACATAGATTTAGGCCTTTATTCACTGAATCAGACAGAACGGGTTCGTGTGCTGCAAATGTATGAACCACAGTGAGCCAATCACAACAAGCAAAGGTTCAAAGGTTCTACTGTCATAGACTTCCTCTCTGACTCTGGCCAATCTGAGCAGGCTTTTGACAGTGTAGATTCTGGGTCCAGAACATCATCTAATTTGCATGCATCAAAAGCATTGGCTGAGTCAGAGAGGTGGTCCGAGCAGCCTGGCAGTGATTGGTGCAGGATTAAGTTGGAAAATTCGTTTTGTGGCAACATTCAGACAATTTCCGTTTAGCGGCACATCGAGAAGTTTTTTGGGACATATCGGCGTATAAGATGACCCCCAATTTTCAGTTGACTTTTTTTGTTTCAAAAGTCGGTTTATATGCTGGAAAATACTATAAACTAAGCTTATTTTATTTTATTTTATTTGGTTTTGGGTTCACACCCAGCAGAGCTCAGGGGTTTACTCCTGGCTCTACACTCATAAATCGCTCCTGGCAGGCTTGGGGGAGCATATGGGATGCTGGGATTAGAACCACCATCCTTCTGCATGCATGGCAAATAAATGCCTTACCTCCATGCTACTCTCTGACCTCGAACTTATTTTATTTCTCATCCTATATATATTTTTAATCCTATTTCTACCTTCTCAGTAAATAACTGCTTTCTTTACTTTGTGATTATCTTCCCCCTCCCTTTTTTTTTTTTGTTTCTTGGAGTATGCCCAATGGTTTTCATGGAATACTGCTGTCTTCTTGCTTAAGAGTCATGCTTGGCATTGCTTGGGGATCATGAAGTGCCAGAGATTCAATCCAGGCCTCCAGCATGCAATATATATATATATATTACATACATATATTACATACATACATACATATATATATATTGTCAACTTACTGAGCTATTTCTCCAGTCCACTGTGTTTCTTTTAAATTATAATAAAATGTATATACATATAAATGGACATAAACTAAATATTAAATATATCTAACAGAAACAGTCCATAGGAATTGTTTCATGTTTTACTTAAAAAATAATTTTTTGTTTTTGGTTCACACCTGGCAGTGCTCAGAGCTTACTCTTATCTTTCTGCTCAGGTTTTACTCTTGGCAGTGCTTGGTGGGGATTGCCAGCGATTGAATTAAGATTAGCCACACGCAAGCAAACATTTTACCTATTGTACTAAATCTCTAGCCCTTCTTATTTTCTCTTTTATAACATAACATTTTATTTTATTTTATTGGGGGACGGCTCCCAAGCCGTACTTGGGTTCCACTCTCAGAGAGACTCAGCCAACCAGGTTGGCAATTTAGTGCTAGGGTCCTGTGGTTCTGAAACCATCCATTACAGCCCAGCAGTGCTTGAGTACTTTCAGTGATGCTTTGGAGACCTATTAGAGGTTGAACCCATGTTGGATTCAGCAACTGTTTAGTCTTTTCAGAAGACCATAAGTGATAGTGATGCTAGGGATTGAGCAAGTGGGCAAGTACACACACACACACACACACACACACACACACACACACACACACACACACACACACACACAGCAACATTGCATTTTAGAAGAAACTCCTGAAGCGGTCTAGCTTCCCCTACAAATTTCCCCCTACAAATATGTTTAGTTTAATGCCTAAACTGTTTGCAAGTTTAGACCAACTCTGTTAGCATAAGCATCTATACTATCCCTGATAACTAGATGTGCTATGCCTGGGACTCGAGTCATATGATACGCAATAAGGTGCTAGCCTTGCATGTGACTGCTCAGTTTCTATCCCTGGCACCTCGTGGTTTCTAGAGTTCACCTGGAATAATTTCTGAGCACAGAGCAGGAATAACCTAATCATCGCTGGGGGTGTTTCAACACCTAAAAATAAATAAATAAATAAATAAATAAATAAATAAATAACAGCAGGGCTGAAGTGATAGCACAGAAGGAAGGTCATGTGCCTTGTATATGGCTGACTCTGGTTAGATCCCCAGAATCTCATATGGTCCCCTGACCCTGCCAGGAGTAATTCCTGAATGCAAAGCCAGGAGTAACCCCTTAGTACTACTGGTCATGGCCCCAAAACAAACAAAACCGAAGAGAAAAATCTGTTCTGCCCAGGAGACCTTAGAGGTCCCCCTTGTTGCTCAGTTCTTCTGCTCAATTTCCAGAGTAGACTGCATGTCTCCAACTCACCTTCCAGAATGAATTAATCTATAGAAAGCAGAGGCTTTTTACCTAAACAGCCCATGACACACAATAAAAAAACTCCTCAGCTTATGTGAAGGCCTCTCTCAGGACACATCCATTATGTTGGTTTGACCAGTGCACTTTTTTTTTTCAATAAATTGACTTTTCTCCACCTGAACTGTTTTGAACTCTTGGTAAATTCTTTAACCACCTTATAGCTTGAATCCATTGGGGGATCTGGGTTTGAGCATTTATTCTAGCCCCTTCAACTTCTAGTTTATAGAAATCCTCTTTGTTCTTTTAACATGAACTTACTTTTTTTTTTAGGTATGCAAGAAATAATAAATTTATTAACTATAGGTATATAGATTTAATACATCTATCAAGGCCAAAAGAGTTGACTAACGGCTATAAACGTGTAACAATTAAAGTGTCTCTATATCAAATAAATATTTATGAAGCTAATAGGCTTTTCTACATACAAAGTACTATTGAGGGACATAATAAACTCTGTAATGTAATCTTTATAAAAATTTATTACATTAACGGAAATTTGTACTTGATGGATCTTGAGTATATGACCAGAAAGCTATTTTGGTACATTTATTCTGCCCTTTAATTAGGTTAGCATGCTACTGATAGTTTCAAGCATGTGAAATGGTGGTACATGATTTCTTTTTTTTTTTGCTATTTTCTTTTTTTTTTAATATAATTTTTATTTTGATCATAGTGGCTTACATATTGTTGACAATAATATTTTAGGTACATATTTACATAAAATCAGGGGGGATTCCCATCCCCAAATTGTCCTCCCTACACCTTCGTTTTTGTCCTACCTCCCATTTCCTCTTCCCTCACCCCCAGGGCGGCTAGAATATGTGGTCCCCTCTGTCTCTAACCAACTACTTAGTAGTCTTGCATCAGTTTGGTCTTGATGCCTCCCTTATTTCCCCCTCTAAGTAGGGGCAGGGGTAGCTAGTTCAAGTTGCGTGGTTTTGCCTGAAAAAGAGAAAATAAATAAACTGGTGTAAGAGTTTAATATCCCGAAAATGGGCAGAATCCTTCTAGAGGTTCTCATCATCGATTTGGGAAATGAAGGAGAAAAAGAAAGTGAAACACTCCACCAGTACCAAAAGAAGTGTCAAATATCCAGTGAGGACTCCAGCTATAATGATAAGCACCACAAAAAAACAGATAAAAACAAACAAACAAACAAACAAACAAAAAACACGCCGTGGTCTTGAAATAAGAAATGTGGCGTAGCACATAACGAAAGAAAAGAAAGGAAGAGAAAAAAAATAAGAATAATTGGGGACAACAATTTCAATAATCACATCCAAACTGAGAAATCGACCAAAATAGCTAGGTAAATAAAAATAATAATAACAATAATAAATGAAGGTAAGATATATATATATAAAATAACCAAGGTTTTGTGTTTTTTGTATTTTTGTTTTTTTCCCTCCTGCCCTGGCACAGTAAATATTGGGGTCATTCGAAAAGGAATTCACTTGCCCTATGAGATATGGGGTTTCTCCGTCCTTGGAGTATACTGTCATGGGATCAGCTCTAGTCTTTACTCAGGATCATTACTCTCCCGGTGGTGTTTTTTTTTTTTTTTTTTTTTTTTTTTTTGGTGTGTGGAAGACTTCTGCTCTGTCCAGTGTGGTACAATCAGAGCTCTGTGTTTAGAGGTCTCAGTATCTGTACATATCCTGAGGTGGGACTTATGGTGAAGTCAGTCTTTGTGAATCTAGAGGTTCTGTTACCTCAGTGCCATTTTAATCTATCTTCTGTGGTTGGTGATCTTGGTCTTTGCACTGAACCTAGGAAGGCATCTAGGATAGCGTCTTTCTTTGTTCTTCCAGAAGCCCCTTTCCGTTACAATTGTCTCTGCCGGACCTTTGGAACTGGGGATCATGCTTATTGTGCAGGTCTTAGTTCAAACCCTAGACTAGGGCTTTTATGTTGGTCCCAAGATGTGTACAGTCTGGTCGTGGTTCTAGCAGCCAGTCATCTGTAAATCATGATCTTGGCTTTTGGACCTACCAAAGGGTGCCACGTCTTCTGGTTTTGTCTTGTCGTTAGCTGGTAAGGTAGGCTCAACTGCTCTAAGGTCAAGTTGAACATGAACTTATTTTTGTGTATGTGTTTTGGGCCATACTCAGTGGTGCTCAGGGCTACTCCTGGTTCTGTACTCAGGATAAACGCTAGTGGTGCTTAGAACAGTCAGATGTCAGGCATATGAAAGGCAAAAATCTTTACCCTTGTACTATGTCTCTTGTCCATTTTTCTAAATTTTTTAAAAAAATGTTCAAGAATCTTTATAGTGAGATATAGCATAGTTCATTCAATGAGTTTCTTACAAGCAAACATTTCTGCAGTTTATAAACAATATGCTTTTCAAAAACAGATCTAAATATTCTTATACATGTGTTTTTTATGTTTGATAAGGATAGATAACAGAGTAGTTACTGAAATCTAATTTTTAGACACACCATAAATAATGCATTACCAGATTTTGAGTACTGCTGCTTATAGGATGGTATACAAGAATCAATAATTTACTTTTGGGGCCGGGAAGGTGGCGCTAGAGATAAGGTGTCTGCCTTGTAAGCTCTACCATGGAACGGACCGACCGCGGTTCGATCCCCCGGCGTCCCATATGGTCCCCCCAAGCCAGGGGCGATTTCTGAGCACATAGCCAGGAGTAACCTCTGAGCGTCAAATGGGTGTGGCCCAAAAACCAAAAAAAAAAAAAAATAATTCTTTACTTTTTTTTTAAATAAAAAATAATGGCAAAGAAACTAGATTTTTACCTTTTGAATCTTTACCAGAATTACCTAGTGTTAGGTTACACCTTATTTTACCTAAAACAAGGATCATTCCTGGTTCCTTTGTATGTTTGTTTACAATTTATCCCAAAACAGAGATCGTCTTACTTGTAAACTTGGGTGCCATTGGCTTAGGATAGCCTGAACTATCTGTCCTTATCGATCCACCCAGGGATGGTCTCTGTACTCAAAAAAATGGCAGTTCTAGTAGGCAGTTTGGCGGAGAAAAGACTGCCAGACTACACATGTTTCATCCTCAGCCTGGTTTGTATTATTTTATTCATGACCTTGATTCAGACTCATTCACCTGGGGTTGGAGATTACAGCTCAGGGGATGGTTTTACAACCTAGTTTATGACAAGCTGTATTAACAGGAATTTCATGTTTGAAGTACTGTGCCCAAACCAACATGTTGGTGATAAGAATATTTATGTAGGGGCCGGAGAGATAGCATGAAGTCATCAGTTCGAATCTGGCTTCCCATATGGTCTCCTGTGCCTGCCAGGAGCAATTTCTGAGCATGGAGCCAGGAGTTTCCCCTGAGCACTGCCAGGTGTGACCCAAAAACCACCAAAAAAAAATATTTATGTAGTATAATGTCATATCTAGGTAGACTCTGATTTGGGCAGCAGTTGAGATTCAGTTTGGATATGCTGAGTCTGAGGTAGCCACATGTGGTTTCTTTTTTTTTTTTTTTTTTTTTTTTGGTTTTTGAGCCACACCCGGCGATGCTCAGGGGTTACTCCTGGCTGTCTGCTCAGAAACAGCTCCTGGCAGGCACGGGGCGGGGGGGGGGGGAACGGACCATATGGGACACCGGGATTTGAACCAACCACCTTTGGTCCTGGATCGGCTGCTTGCAAGGCAAACGCTGCTGTGCTATCTCTCCGGGCCCACATGTGGTTTCTTTTTCTTTTTTCTTTTTTTGGTTTTTGGCCCACATGTGGTTTCTTTTTCTTTTTTCTTTTTTTGGTTTTTGGGTCACATCCGGCAGTGCTCAGGGGTTACTCCTGGATCTACACTTAGAAATCGCCCTGGCAGGCACAGGGGACCATATGGGATGCCGGGATTTGAACCACCGTCCTTCTGCATGAAAGGCAAACACCTTACCTCCATGCTATCTCTCTGGCCCCCTCACAGGTATAGGCATGAATATAAAAATCAGATGAGAAGTTAATAACTATATAAGTGACGATTGAAAATTAAGGAGGAAGGAATTGAAGACTCAGCCCTGAGCTATCCAGAGTACTTCAGGCTAGTCTAGTCCAACCTCTATGGAAAGCTATATGGAGATTCCTCCAAAAACTGGGAATTGAGCTCCCATTAGACCCAGCTATTCCACTCCTAGGGATATATCCTAGGAACACAAGAATACAATACAAAAACCCCTTCCTCACACCTATATTTATTGCAGCACTATTCACAATAGCCAGGCTCTGGAAACAACCAAGATGCCCTTCAATAGACGAATGGCTAAAGAAACTGTGGTACATATACACAATGGAATATTATGGAGCCATTAGGAGAGATGAAGTCATGAAAGTTTCCTATACATGGATGTACAATGAATCTATCATGCTGAGTGAAATAAGTCAGAGGGAGAGAGAGAGAGAGATGCAGAATAGTCTCACTCATCTATGGGTTTTAAGAAAAATAAAAGTCATTTTTCAACAATCCTGAGACAATGAGAGGAGGGCTGGAACTTCCAGCTCACTTCATGAAGCTCACAACAAAGAGTGGTGAGTGCAGTTATAGAAATAACTACACTGAAAACTACCATACCATGTGAATGAATGAGGGAACTGGAAAGCCTGTCTAGAGTACAGGTGGGGGTGGGGTGGGATGGAGGGAGATTTGGGACATTGGTGGTGGAAATGTTGCACTGGTGAGGGGGGTGTTCTTTACATGACTGAAACCTAAACACAGTCATATTTGTAATCAAGATGCTTAAAGATATTATAATAAAAAAAAAAAACAAAAAAACAGAGAAGTCAATCATGAAACACATAGAAAAGTCCAGGTTGCAGAGTGCTACAAGAAAAAAGGTTATCAACATCAAAGATTTAAAAAAAAAAAGCTCTATAAAAGTTTTCACTGGACTTAGCATCAAGATTATTAGTGGCATGACCTTTGCCAGAACCCATTCAGTGCTATGGTGGAAAGAACATTGAACCACCACAAGTAGAAAGCATTCAACCTCAAACAGCCAATCTCTGCAATCTGCATGCACTGTTGATAAATCAACCATAAATGTGTCTAAAAGCAACAAAGGTGAATGTTTGTCCCCAAAGATAAAATGTCAAATTTAGTATTTTCTCACATAAAATTTTCTCTCATAGAGATTGTTCTTCAATCTTTGGTGCCATCTTGTTGTTTATATTAAAAAAAGATTAAGATGCTTTTGGAGTTGGCAAGCAGTGCACATATTTTATATTTATTTACTAACACAATAGATTGTAAATAGAATCAAAATGGTAATGCAGCGATATATTTTTATGGTATTTCTTAAAAAAACACTCTGACTTTCAAATTGTATTCTTATCAAATATGATGATCCAAAAAAGCCTGCACTCCTTCCTTCCTTCCTTCCTTCCTTCCTTCCTTCCTTCCTTCCTTCCTTCCTTCCTTCCTTCCTTCCTTCCTTCCTTCCTTCCTTCCTCACCCAACAATGCTCTCTCTGTCTCTGTCTCTGTCTGTCTCTGTCTCTGTCTCTCTCTCTGTCTCTGTCTCTCTCTGTCTCTGTCTCTGTCTCTGTCTCTCTCTCTCTGTCTCTCTCTCTCTCTCTGTCTCTCTGTCTGTCTCTCTCTCTCTCTCTCTCTCTCTCTCTCTCTCTCTCTCTCTCTCTCTCTCTCTCTCTCTCCTCAGAAATTGCTCCTGGCAGGATCAGGGATGCCAGGGATCGAACCCTTGTCGGTCCTAGGTTGGCTACGTGCAAGGCAAACGCTCTCTACTGCTTTGCTATCTCTCTGACCCTCATACTCTCCTTTCTCTCCAACTCTTTCCACATTCTTTTTTCTACTCTGTGCTATGAGCAGCCCCAAGAGAACATTGAAAGAAGCTTGTGTCATTAGGATTCACTTATGGAAGAAAAGATCAAACTGTCATCGAATCCCATGGTCTCCAAATCTGGCTAAAGCATAAAAATGCACAAACTGAGACATAGCACAAACTGGGAATTGTGCATTGGTGAAGGGATGGTTGTTGTATATTGTATAACTAAAACTCAATCCTGCAAAACGTTGTAACTGTATCTCAGGGTGATTAAAAAAAAAAAGGACTGACTCTAATCCTTAAAAAAAACCCACTTAAAATTTGAGGTTAACTTAAGCTAATATGCATGTACAGGGAAATGTAAAAAATACTATGCCTCTAATGTTTAAGGAGTTACGTAAGTTTTATGGCTTTAGATTGCCTTGTGTGCTGTTAAGAAATATTATAATGTGCTACAATCTGGGGACTTGAGGGACAAAGTAATTGTACATGGATTCTATTTTGTTTGTCTTAATGTTCTTTGGCTGAAAGTTCAAAGTTAAGATATCAGCAAGGGGACTTCTGAGAATTATGTTATGGGAGATTGTCCTTCCACTGTAACTTTACCTTGTCCTCTTTCTTTGCATCTTTGTTCTCATAATTAAAAATAATAAAATTAAAAAAAATAAAAAAAAGAAAGGAAAGAAAAGAAAAAAGGAAGGAAGGAAGGAAGAAAAGGAAGAATGAAAGGGGGAAAGAAGGAAAGAAGAAAGAAAGGAAGGAAAGGAATGATGGAAGGGAAGGAAGAAATAAAGACAAAATAAAGAAAAAGAAAGGAGAAAGAAAGGAGCAGGAAAGAAAGGAAAGTAAAAGAAAGAAAAAGAAAGGAGAAAGAAAAGAGAAAAGAGAAAAAATAAAAGAAAGAAAAAACGTAGAAAAGGAAAAGAAAAGTAGAAATAAAGAAAGAAAAAAGAAAAGAGGAAAAGAAAAAAGGAAAAGGAAAAGGAAAGAGAGAAAAAAGAAAAGAAAAGAAAAGAAAAGAAAAGAAAAGAAAAGAAAAGAAAAGAAAAGAAAAGAAAAGAAAAGAAGAAAAGAAAACTCACTGGAGCTTGTTCCAATTCCAAGTCCAGCAGCCCAAGAACGCTAGAGCACGAAGCCAGGACCCGGGGAATCCCTTCCAAGCCCCGCCCAAAGGCCCGTTAAGACCACGCCCCATTCCTACGTCACCACGTTCTTCTCCAATCCACGCTCGCGGGAGGCGGCCCTGCCGCCTGGGGGCGTTCCCGGAAGTGGATGTTTCCAATCCGGCCGCTCATTGGTCGATCATGGCCCGAAATTTACAAGAAGTTGCCCGGGGCGGGAGTGAGAATGGCGTGCAAGAGTCAGTCTTCGCGCCAGCTGCTGGGACCTTTGCTTCCACCCAAGGACGTGGAGGAGGAGGATATTGAGTATCTCAAGGAGGATGAAGAGGAGGAGGAGGACGACTCTGCGTTCGTGGACGCCGAGGAGCTCTGCAGCGGGGGAGTGGTAGCTGGCAGTCTACCTGGGCGCCTCCATGGTGAGCGAGCAAGGCCCCTTGCCATGCATGGGGGTGGAGGGTGGCGACTAGTGCCCTGTCCCAAGTAGGGCTCCACCACCGCTTGCAGACTCCTTGAAGTTGGCCTAGCTGTCTTGCTTAGGGTAAAATGTCAATAACAGAAGTAGTGATGAGCCCAAAATGCTGGCTCTTACCCTGGTGCCTTCCATGCATTATTTCATTGAATGCTTACCGCCGATCACATAGTTTTGCAGGCCAAAAAACTGGAGGTGGTGCTCAGGAGACCAGTGACCTAAGTGCTATGTTTATTTATTTACTTACTTTTGCAAAATCGACTTTTATTTTTTAATTTAAAAATGTTGAGGCAGGGAGATTGGAGAGGGAGAGACAGACAGACAGGCAGAGAGGCCTCAAGAGAGATTGTGGGTTTCTCCAAAGGTGGAGAGGGAGCCCCAGTACAAATTCCCAGCGTGCAAGTGTGAAAGTAGATAAGCATGGCAAGAGGGAAGATGTGGGCGGCCTGTGAGTTCTTGCACCTTGTGCATGGGATGGCAGCACACTATTTTGTTTATATTCGGTTAGGTTGTTATTTTCTTTTTTTTCTCTTTCCTTCCTTCCTTCCTTCCTTCCTTCCTTCCTTCCTTCCTTCCTTCCTTCCTTCCTTCCTTCCTTCCTTCCTTCCTTCCTTCTTTTCTTTCTTTCTTTCTTTCTTTCTTTCTTTCTTTCTTTCTTTCTTTCTTTCTTTCTTTCTTTCTTTCTTTCTTTCTTTCTTTCTTTCTTTCTTTCTTTTTTTTTTTTTTTTTGTTTTGTTTTTGGGCCACACCCAGCGGTGCTCAGGGGTTACTCCTGGCTCCAGGCTCAGAAATAGCTCCTGGCAGGCACGGGGGACCATATGGGACACCGGGATTCGAACTAACCACCTTTGGTCCTGGATTGGCTGCTTGCAAGGCAAATGCCGCTGTGCTATCTCTCCGGCCCAGGTTCTTATTTTTTTTTTTTTTTTTGGTTTTTGGGCCACACCCATTTGACGCTCAGGGGTTACTCCTGGCTATGCGCTCAGAAATCGCCCCTGGCTTGGGGGGACCATATGGGACGCCGGGGGATCGAACCGCGGTCCTTCCTTGGCTAGCGCTTGCAAGGCAGACACCTTACCTCCAGCGCCACCTACCCGGCCCCAAAAATAAGGACAGGTTTTTTTTTGTTTTGTTTTGTTTTTTGGCCAGGTTCTTATTTTCTAACCGCTCAACGCTTCAAGACTTTGTTATTCTGTTAGCTGTGATCTGTGTTTACTTGTGAGGTCTATAAATTAGGTCTGTGCAGATGCTGGTACTGACATTTAAGAATATTTTCATATTCTTTTTTTTTTTTTTTGGTTTTTGGGCCACACCTGGCATGCGTAGGGGTTACTCCTGGCTGTCTGCTCAGAAATAGCTCCTGGCAGGCACGGGGGACCATATGGGACACCGGGATTCGAACCAACCACCTTTGGTCCTGGATCGGCTGCTTGCAAGGCAAACGCCGCTGTGCTATCTCTCCGGGCCCATATTTTCATATTCTGACCAGTGCTTTTCAGGAGACCTTTCTGGGTTAGTGGTCTTATTTTAGATTTGCCCTGTCCATTATAGCAGTTTAGTAAGTTTAGTAGCCTCGTGTAGCTTTTGAAAACTTTGAATTGCAGCTAGTGTCACTGAACTTTAGTGTCACTGGTTTATTTTTATATTTTATTTAGCTTTTGTTTATTTGTTTTTGTTTTGGGGCATACCCGAGGATACCATATAGGATGCGGGGGATCAAACCTGGATCTTACTGGGGTTGGCCATGTGCAAGGCAAAGGCCCTACCACTGTGCTATTGCTCAGCCCCACTTTATTTAGTGTTTGGTTTTTGTTGTTGTTGTCTTGGTTTTTGGGCCACACCCGGTGATGCTCAGAGGGTACTCCTGGCTATGCGCTCAGAAATCACTCCTGGCTTGGAGAACCATTTGGGACACAGGGGGATTAATCCCAGTCTGTCCTAGGTTAGTACGTACAAGGCAATGCCCTACCGCTTGCGCCACAGCACCAGCCCTTTTATTTAGTTACTTACAATTTAGTTAGTCATGTAAGAAGACAGCAGAGACTCAGAAAATTTTCAAGTATTACCAGAAGGTATAGTCGTTTATTCCAGAAGTATTACTGGCAGACTCCTATGTTCCAAGCCAAGTGTCTGATGCTGGGATACTGGAGAGATAAAATAAAGAAATTGCTCTCTTGGGAGCTAGGAGTAGGTAGACATTTACTCCATAGGTTTAAAATAAAATGAATGTCTTAAACACAGAAATTATATTTTTTAGTGCTTAGAAGCAAGTAGTACCATGAAAGTCATGACAGTCAGGAAAAGCTCTTCGAAAAGCTGGGATCTATAGTAAATAGTGTCAACAGAAAGATAGCAAGCTCCCCTTAAGGCAGATGGAATTGTTAATTCAAAGGTCCTGTGATTGGATGAACCAAAATATTTTCAGAAATTTCAGAAATGTCAGTATTTACTGAGGTCAGATTAACTGAGAGAAGAGTGCTTTTAAAAGGAATTGTAGGGAGCTAGAGCAGTAGTACAGCCCATAGGTAGTCATACAGCAACAGTAGAGCCAGGAGTGATCCCTGAGCGAGGTGTAGCCCCCAAACTAAACCAACAAACACCCCCCCCAAAAAAAAAACCAACAAAACTAGAAGTAGACTTTTGCCATGTACCATGCTTACTTCTTAGACTACAAAGAGAAGAGATGTTTTGTTCTAGAGAATGTACAGTTCAGATAAACAGGACCTGCTAATTAGGCCAAGGGGATGGAGCTACATGGCATGGCATGTAGGAAGCCCATGCTACCTTTGGTCTCCCAAGCAACACTAGAAGTAGACAGAAAACAAAACAAAACAAAACAAAACAAAACATGGGCCAGAGCGGTGGCACAAGAGGTAAGGTGTTTGCCTTGCCCGAGATAGCCTAGGACAGACCCCGGTTCTATTCTCTGGCATCCCATACGGTCCCCCAAGCCAGGGGCGATTTCTGAGCACATAGCCAGGAGTAACCCCTGAACATCACCGGGTGTGGCCCAAAAACCAAACCAAACAAACAACCCCCCCCTAAAAACCAAAAAACTACACCCTAAAAATTCAGAAACAAAAGAACAAAAAACATTCAGTTCTATGTGAAATGTGTACAACTCAATAGACATCTTGGAGAGTAGGGTTCATTAGCCTTTTTACACTTGTGTACCAACACTTCTCCTATATTGTGGTCCCTGATAGTTATAACCAACACAGTAGAACAGTTTTTTAGTACCTGCAGGCTGACATGGGACTTATGATTAAAGACCACTGGTTAGAGAATGGTGGATTTGATGAAACAGTGTGAAAATGATTTAAAATATTTTAAATTAACTCTTTTCTTTCAAAGTTAAAATTATTGATGAAAACACTCAAGAGAATTGTGATGTATTTGGACGTTTTCCAATGACCAATCCTTGGTGGCGAGTGAAGGTTCACGTAAAACCTCTGGGAAAGAAGAACTATCAAACTCAAGGATTTCCATCTTACTTTTTACAGTATGATATGGCACCACCAAATCAAGAACACATCTGTTCCCTTTTTCTGAAGGATTGTAATGTCTCTGCTGAAAATAGAAATAAGTTCTCAGTATGGATAAATGAAGTCTCAAGTTACAAAAACCTCAACTTTGGAAATCTTAGGGAAACACTGAGAACATTCCAGAAGGAAATGGAAAGGAAGGAACAAAAGCAATCGAAACAGAGAAATCAGGAAGAATTACCCCTGGATTCTGAAATGAACTTTATGGTAGAAAACAAAAGTAAGTGATTCTTATCAACAAGTTTAAGTGAAATTGAGGTCATTAGTGATGGGTATTTTTTTTTTTTGAGATGCCAGATATGTCATTTTATTTTATTTTTTTTAATTAAATATATTTTTTATTTATGTAACATGATCATATTTGGGTTACAATCATAACCAGAACACCCCCCTTCACCAGTGCAACATTACCCCCTCCCCCCTTCCCATCCTCTGCCTGTTTTCGAGACAGGCATTCTACTACAGTAATTTGTTTTTAAGTTCAGTGAGTTGTATTTTTTTCCTTAAAGGATAAGAGTAAAAAAATATAGTAAAGGTGTGATAGTGGCAATTGCCAAAGTTTGCATAGGTCCAGAAAAATGGAGAAAATGGGAAAAAAAAATCCTTGACCTGATTACAAAAAGGCCTCACCCCAGAAGTGTATTGGCATAAGACAGACTCTGGGTTCCAGGCATACCAGTCTATCCAACTCCAGTCATTCTCAAGGTCCTGGTGAAACTTTTTCACACTTTAGCTATAGTTGGTATCAGACTTTTATATTTAAAGACTCTGGATTCTGTGCATTTCTTTCGTTGATGTCAGGCTGATGTGGAGCATCCTCTAGTTTCAGCATATCATTAAATGCAGAGTACTCTTTGGAGTCAGTCAATGCCAAAGCAGTGGTAAGTCTTCTCTGGTAGAGGCTTGGATCCTGGGAATGTTAAAGACAATTGTGGTTGTTTCCATAGTTCAGGTGTGTGGGCGACACCCATTCTTCTGAGGCCTGAGCCAAATCATTATGCCAATGTTCAGGGTAAAAGGCCTAATTACATTACCAAATTTGTGTTCAGTGATGGGTATTTTTAAAATACTGCTGTCATAGTGTCTTAGCAGAGTCTTCTTTTTGAAAATTGATTTGATCAGGGGCCAAGGAGATAGGAGAGGAGCCAGAGACCATGCTTTGCTTGTGAAGTACCTTGGCTTACTCCCCAGGGCCATATTCCTGCCCCCCCCTCTCCAGCACCATTGAGTATGTACTTGAGTCTCCTGAGCACTGCCATAGGCACATGCTCTGGCTCTACCATTGAACTATGTGGAGGGCGAAGTATTGCTGGGAGTGGCTTCTGGGTCCCCTGAGAATTCCTTGGAAGCTGCCTTTCCTTCATTCCTAAAATTGGTTTGGCAAAGTGCACTGATAGTCTATTTGGAGTATATCATTGGCATTCCACATTCCTCACCTGTAATATGGAGAGTTCAGATGAGATTGAATGAGATTTTTCTTTTGACTTTATTCAGGTCTTTCCAGTGCTAGACTGAGTTTCACTTTCCTTATTTCTTTTGTGTCTATGAAATTACTTTAAGTCATTAAGAAAAATTTAGTAGTCAACTGTTTTGTTAAAGAACTTAAAAGAGAATGGCAAGTATATGAGTAACTCTTTTGGAAACATTCCAGTCTAGATAGTTTAAAAAATAAGTTGTTGTTTTTTCTTTTTTTTTTCTTATTTTGGTTGTTGGGCCACACCCAGTGACGCTCAGGGGTTACTCCTGGCTATGCACTCAGAAATCGCTCCTGGCTTAGGGGACCATATTGGATGCCAGGGGATTCAACCGTGGTCTGTCCTAGGTTAGCTGCATGCAGAGCAAATGCCCTACCACTTGTGCCACCTCTCCGGCCCCAAATAAGGTTTTTTTATTTTGTTTGTTTGTTTGCTTAAGAAGCAGGAGTGTTTAGCAGGGAGTGGGAAAATGGGAGGGGGCAGCTCTGAGTTTCTCAGAGTGCTGCTCCTTATTTGTCTATTAACCCACAATTAGTAATGTCTCTGACCCCACAGACATCTGGGAAGAACTTCTTCTCAGCCCCCATGTCTTCAAGCTCATCCACATTAAATTTAGTAAAGCCCCACTTAGAAATGTGGATCTTCTGGTGACCAGTGAACTTGAACTTGGCTTTTGTCAGATCCTTGTCAAATCCTCACTCTTATACTTTTAAAATGGGCTTATTTTCTAGACTTTGATTTATATAGAATATTTCATTTATTTTCTCAAATACATTTGACTGTGTATTTACTGAATTCCATGACAAAAGAATCATGACTGTAGTCAGGTGGTTTTTCAGAGTTAGTTTATAAATGAGTTCATTTTTAGGCATAACTTTGAATTTATATCATTGTGTCAGAAGTTGCATTCTGATTATATTGCAAGCCAAAGGCGATAAAAAACTAAGAAGTGGCCATCTAAGCATTTAAAGCACATGCATTTTGGTTATGTTAAAACCATATTACATTAACAAATGTGGTTTTGTTAAAGCCACATTATTATAAAAAGTAATTGCTCTAATATGAAATGATATATTTTTTGTTAGTTATGGTACTTCCTATAATCCTGAGGGGCCACATGTGGTGATGGAGTAGAACACTGACCCTAACCCTAACAGCCATCTTCCCAGGGTTCTGTGGACCAGTGGTGAATTTCTTGACCTGGTTGTGCTAAACGAGAAAGTCCATCAAACCTGTTCTGTATATTTCTTTATTTTGATTTGTTCTTTTTTTGCTATGTTGTAGTTCCATTTATGATTGTCATGACAGCTTTGCAGTTTCCCAAAATAATGGAATTCCTTCCAATTCTTCTGCCTCGACATTTTAAATGGCTCATAAGGTCAGGTTCTGAAGATGTGTTGGAAACCATAGAAGAGATTTTAACTACAAATCCATGGAAACTTGGATTTAGTAAAGTAAGTACAGCATTTGCTTAGCATTTAATGTTTTTGCATAAGGTGGCGTTTGACACTTTCAAAAGAAAAAAATTTATATGGATTCCAGTATTGATATATTTTACCTGCATGTTACAACTAAGTATAGATTTATAACTAATTCTTATGTAAAAAATATGCCTGATTTATAAAGGAAAAACAAAATAACAAAATGAAGGACTTCAAGGTTTTATAATAGATTTGTGTATTGTAATATGACTTTTTTTAAATATAATTTTTATTTTAATCATAGTGGACTACTTTTTAAAAAACTACATTTCTACTCATACCTATAATATAGATCCATGAAGACACAAATACAATTAGTTTGGCAAGTTCATATAACATTTTGTTGCTCTAGTACCCTTTCTCAACCCTATTCCTTTCCCTTTCCTGTTTGTTTGTTTGTTTTGGCTTTTAGTTTTTGGATTGCATCCAGTGGTGCTCAGTGGCCAATATAGTCTCTGTGCTCAGAAGAGACCCCAGGGGCTGGAGCGGTGGCAAAAGCTGTTGGGTATTTGTCTTGCAGGCATGCGCTAACTGTGGTTCTATCCCCCCAGAGTCCTATATGGTCCCCCAAGCCAGAAGTGATTGATTTCTGAGCGCATAACCAGGAGTAACCCCTGAGTATTACTGGGTGTGGCCCAAAAAGGCAAAAAAAAAAAAAAAAAAGAAGAAGAAGAAGAGCCCCTATAGCAGTGCTCAGGGTAGCATACATATACAGAGATCTCCTATTAAAGACTTCATATGAGGAGATTAAACTTAAACTTTTTAATGTACCAAGCATATGTCATTTATATACATTTTTACATATAGAAAGACTATATTTAAAATTTTTAATATATATCAAGCATATCTATCATATTAAACACTTGTATGTGGAGATAAATTCTGGAAGAAATACTAGATTTATTGAATGTGTTACTTTAAAAAATTAAGGAAAGATGGGGCCGGGCGGTGGCGCTGGAGGTAAGGTGCCTGCCTTGCCTGCGCTAGCCTAGGACGGACCGCGGTTCGATCCCCCGGCGTCCCATATGGTCCCCCAAGAAGCCAGGAGCGACTTCTGAGCGTATAGCCAGGAGTAACCCCTGAGCGTCACAGGGTGTGGCCCAAAAACCAAAAAAAAAAAAAAAAATAAGGAAAGGGTCTGGAGAGCATGGAGGTAGTCATCTGCATGCATTTGCTTACATGCAGAAGGTCATTGGTTTGAATCCTGGCATCCCATATGGTTCCCAAGCCTTCCAGGAGCAATATCTGAGCATAGAGCTAGAAGTAACCCCTGAGAGCTATTGGGTATGATCCCAAAACCAAAAAAAAAAAATTTTTTTTAAGGAAAATCGGGCCAGAATAATAGCACAGCAAGTAAGGCCTTTGCCTTGCACACAGATGACTGGTTTCCATCTCCAGCATCCCATATGGTTCCCAGTGCCTGCCACGATTAATTTCTGAGTGCTTACTCAGGAGCAACCCCTGAGCACTGCCAGGCGTGTCCCCAAAACAAAAACAAACAAACAAAAACTAAAGCAGAAGATTCCTTTTTTTTGGTGAGTGATAAACTTCATAGTGTTACTTAAACTCTTTAAAAATTATATGTGGATTCCTTTGATAATAATTTTAATTAAAATGAACTAGATAATTTGATCAAATAAGGAAAGTTAATAATGTATTTATTCTCAATAGTTTTTTCCTCCAAATTTCATTGAAATACATATCTTCTGGGACTTACACGTAGTAGTAACATATGTTTAGTTTAATGCTTATAGTGGTCAACATTTCCAGGTTTTTTTTTTTTAAAGCTAACCTACAAAGAGTTGAATCTTCTGCGATGTGAGGCCAGTTGGACGGCATTTAGTCAATGTGAATCTCTTCTTGCACTGATGACTGACTTGGAGAAGAATGCTTTAATAATATATTCTAAACTGAAGCAGCTCTGCCGAGAATATGGACACACATATGTGGAAGTAACTGATTTAACATCCCTATTGTCAGAATTCATGTTTTTCCCAGACGCTTGCCAATCTCTGAAGTTCATGAAGGATATTGGTGTAGTGACATATGAGAAAAGCTATGTCTTTCTTTCTGACTTATACCAAGCTGAAAAAGATATTGCCATTTCAATAGGAGATCTGATGACCAGACCTTCGTGGCATTTGCATATTGATGTTGAAAAGGTGCTTACTTCTATTCACCCCACAAAACCAGAGGATCCCATAAGCAATGACACATTGAATGAAAATCAACCTGATGAATCAAGATTGGAAGACTCTGTTCACATTCTGGACACACAGAACAGCCGAGACCATCTCTGGGATGACACGGAGAATAAAGTCACTGCTGAAATCAGTGAAGTACCACTGGATCGGGATCAGGTGACTGCATTGGAAATGATTTGTTCTAATGCTGTGACTGTCATAAGTGGCAAAGGTGGTTGTGGGAAGACCACAATCGTCAGCCATCTCTTTAAGCACATTGAGCAGCTGGAAGAAAGTGAAGTAGAAAAAGCTTGTAAAGATTTTGAGCAGGACCAGGACGTCCCAGAAGAATGGATGGACTTTACTGATGAAAACCTAATGAAGACAGAGAGGGCCATAGAAGTTTTACTTACAGCACCTACGGGCAAGGCGGCTGGTTTACTGAGACAGAAAACAGGTTTACATGCCTACACACTGTGCCAGGTAAAAACTATTTTTCTGTAGATAAGAACTAGGGGTAGTGGTGCAGGGATATTGCTCCTTTAGTGGTATGTGAGTAGCAGTAGCATTGTATGTCTAAAAGCGTATAAAATTACCAATATTGTAAATAATCTTTAATTATAAAGGAAAAGGAATATTGATCTTAAAGACAAGCTTCAGGTCTTTATGTTTTCCCCTCTGCCCCATTTTTACTGAGGTACTGTGACTTATTGTTAATAATAGTGTTATGCAGGGACTGGAGTGATAGCATAGTGGTAGGGTATTTGCCTTCCACGCAAATGACCCGGGAAGAACCTGGGATTGATTCCTGGTATCCCGTATGGTCTCCTGAACCTGCAAGGAGTGATTTCTGTATGAAGAGCCAGGAGTAACTCCTGAGCACTGCCAGGCGTGGCTCCCAAACCAAAAAAAACTTTTATGCATACTTAGACCCAGTACCACACCCATTTCCAGTGTCCAAAGAGCTTCATTCTTCTTCCCACTTCAGCAAATTCAGTTCTGTGTACTAACTCCAGTTTTGTTGCCTTTGACCATTTATTACTCCCCTTCTACGTGAAATAAGTTTCATCACAGAAAGGTCATTCATGATTTTTTTTTAAAAAGCACAGAGGGATATATATCTCAAGATATATAACAAACCCACAGCCAGTATACTCAGTGCTGCAAAATTGAAAGCCTTTGCTCTAATTTGAGGCACAAGGCAAGCATCTCCACTTTCACCACTCTTATATTATTCAATATAGTTTTGGAAGACTTTCCCATAGCAGTCAGACAAGAAGAAGAAATCAGAGATCCAAATTGGAAAAGAAGTTAAACTATCACTATTTGCGGATAATCTACATAGAAAAACCTAAAGACTACCAAATACTCTTAGGAATAATAAAGCAATATAGCAAGGTAGCAGCCTGCATGCACAGTTAACACAAAATTCTGTGGCATTTTTGTATGTACATCAGAACAACCCTTTTGATGTCAGATACAGACATCATGTATCATGCATCTGTATTTGTTTTTTGTTTTTGTTTTTTGGGCCATATCTGGCAGTACTCAGGAGTTACTACTGGCTCAGTATTCATAAAAAACTCCTGGCAGGCTCGGGGGACCATCTGGGATGCCGGGAATTAAACCTGTGTTGGCTGCATGCAAGGAAAATGCCCTACCTTCTGAGCTATCGCTCCAGTTTCTGCTTCTGTGTTTGTTACATCATCATGTATCATGCATCTGTATTACATTATATTCATCACCAGAAATCTTGCTTATATCCATTGTTATGCCGTTGATTCCTTTCCCCAAATTTCTTCCTTTCTGGTAACCATTATTTTATTCTTGTGGTCTTAGAGTTTATTTTTGCTTTGCTTATTTACTTGTTTTGTTTCTTTACAGCATATAAGTGAAATCATGAAAAATATCTTTCTCTGTAAGATATATACACCACACAAGAAGTCCGATCCCCTTTAAACCTATTTATGTCAGGTTTATCATTAAAAAAGAAAACTAAGTAGTATTCCTTTATGTGTGTCTGTGCATCTATAGATACCTATATCTCTATCTATATATCTTGAATCTTCTGGATCCATGGATGCAGAATAGATACATGGATGGCACTTGTTATTTTTACCTTAAGAGCCAAAGTGATAGCATAGCAGCAGGGCATTGGATAACTTTGCTGGTGGCTGATCTGGGTTTGATCCTATGTGCCCCCCTATGCCTGCCAGGAATAACCCCTGAGCATCACCTTGTGTGGTCCGAAACAAAAAGACAAAAGAAAAAAAAAATAAAACAACAACAACAAAAAAGTTTATTTCATCCTCATGACAATCTGTAGGTATTTATTGGATGTCTTCTGGATTCCTGACTCACTATCTACTTGTTTGGTCAGTTATCACTGGAAACCACTGGTCTATAAACTGTTACTGAGTTGCTGTGAGATCTTTGAGTAGGACTATGAGTAGTACCATTCTACCAGAAAATAAATCAGTATATTTCCCTCACTAAGAAAGTCTCTTTAGGAACGAAATGTCAGCTAAAATACATGTTTAGTGATGTAGTTTGTTTAGATTCTCACTTAGCTTTTCTTATTGAGACTAGTGACAAATGTGGAATTGCAGGTTATTATATTTTGAGCATTTATTATAGGAATTGGAAGAAAACTCCAACTTTGGGCCCGGAGAGATAGCACAGTGGCGTTTGCCTTGCAAGCAGCCGATCCAGGACCAAAGGTGGTTGGTTCGAATCTCGGTGTCCCATATGGTCCCCCGTGCCTGCCAGGAGCTATTTCTGAGCAGACAGCCAGGAGTAACCCCTGAGCACCACCGGGTCTGACCCAAAAACTAAAAAAAAAAAAGAAAAAAAAAAGAAAAGTCCAACTTTGTATTTTTAAAGTAAAAGTTTCATGAAAGTGAGGACTTTGATTTAGTTCTTTATCCCTTTATTGGTTTGTTTTTTTGTTTTTGGGCCACACCTAGTGGCCCTCAGGGGTTACTCCTGGCTCAGCACTCAGAAATCACTCCTGGCAGGCTCAGGGACCATAGTTGATGCCGGGAATCAAATTCAGGTCTGTCTTAGGTTGGCTGTGTGCAAGGCAAATGCCCTATCACTGTGCTTTTTCTCTGGCCCCAGTTCTTTATCTCTTCACTTAGAATAGTGCCTGGCAATTAGGAGTCACAAATTAAGATTTCCAAGTAAATTAATATGCTTGAAACGCTCACTTCGATTATATTAAAATCATGTATTTTTTTCATTTATGAGAAGTTGAGGAGGGTTTCCTAGCTCTAGTTTGCCATTTATAGTTCAAGGAACTTAGCTATGCAAAAGTTTCTGAAGAAATGTGATTGAATTGGAGTGCAAAGAACTGGGAGGCCCAGGTGTGGAGACTGACCTTTTATTTAGGAGAAAAGTCTTTCCAGAGTTTGAAGAGAATAGCCTTGATATGTTGTGAAGTTTTTTAGGTTAGTCCACTGATTGAAGTCAGTGTATAGTAAAATAATAGAAATTAAACTTTTTTGGACATTGTATTTTGAGATCATCTCATGAACTCTGATAAATCACTGACGTGGGCTTCAGTGATGTTCCCAGCTTTTTTTTTTTTTTTTTTTTTGATTTTTGGGCCACACCCATTTGACGCTCAGGGGTTACTCCTGGCTATGCACTCAGAAATCACCCCTGGCTTGGGGGGACCATATGGGATGCCGGGGGATCGAACCGCTGTCTGTCCTACGCTAGCGCTTGCAAGGCAGACACCTTACCTCTAGCGCCACTTTCCCCGGCCCCGATGTTCCCAGTTGTTTTTTTTGTTTGTTTGTTTTTTTGGTTTTTGGGCCACACCCGGTAACGCTCAGGGGTTACTCCTGGCTATGTGCTCAGAAGTTGCTCCTGGCTTGGGGGACCATATGGGACACCCGGGGATCGAACCGCGGTCCGTCCAAGGCCAGCGCAGGCAAGGCAGGCACCTTACCTTTAGCGCCACCGCCTGGCCCCGATGTTCCCAGTTTTTACAGAAAAAAATTTGAAGCTTGAAACTTGAAATTTAGGAGTGTTAAATGACTTACCCAAGAACCTAATTTAAGATATAGAACTAACACTTGATTTCAGGTTTGTTTTCCTTTTTGAAAAAGTCAGGTTTCTAACCTATATGACATTGGAGCTATTTCTCTTTCTTCATTTCTTACAGTATTAACTAAGAAACTTGAACTTGACTTACTAGGTTACTAAACAAAAGAGTGAAAGAAGTTAGTTTTAAGGAAAATGACATAACATCAAAGAGCCGTCAATTATCTTGGAAATTATTTTGCCATTTACCTTTGTCATAGAGCTGAATATAATCTTGAAGAAGTTCGTTCTTAAATTGTAGCTAATTGATAAAAGACTCTTCTCAAGAGTTTATGATGTTTTCTACTCCGCCATCAAGGCTGATTAAGCTGGATTGAATTAGCACAGGAGAGATCAAAGAAAGATCTCTAAATTTCATCTTATGATCCAACTCTAATCTGTTTTTATATTTAATAGCTGTGTGGCTTGCTGGTGAGAACATTTCTGAAACCACATTTAGACTCAGAAAGTGTAAGAGCACAGGAAAAGCATTAAGGTGGCATGCATACCCCTTATGGGTGAGGGTGGCCAAATAAAAATATGAATAATATTTTTAAAAATTTTATTGATTGATTTATTGATTGATTGGTTTGGGGGCCACACCCAGTTTCACTCAGGGGTTACTCCTGACTCTGCACTCATAAAATGCCCCTGGCAGGCTGGGGGACCATATTTAATTTTTTTGGGGGGGTTACACCCAGCAGTGCTCAGGGGTTACTTCTGGCTCTGGGCTCAGAAATCACCCCCAGCAGGCACGGAGGACCATATGGGATGCCGGGATTCGAACCACCATCCTTCTGCATATAAGGCAAACGCCCTACCTCCATGCTATTTCTCCGGTCCCTGGGGGACCATATTGGATGCCAGGAATCCAACTGGGTCCTTCCCTGGTCAGCCGCATGCAAGTCAAATGCCCTACCACTGTGCTATCTCTCTGGTCTCATTTTTTAATATAAGTATAAATGTTGCATCAAATGAACACATTTGTTTTGTTGTGACAAAGTCATTATTGATATGGAAATCAATTTAGCTTGGTATCTTGTATTTTATATTTGTTCATTTATTTATTTTTGGCTCTGGGTCACACTTAATAGTGCTCAGGACTTAACGATGACTGTTCAGGGATCACTTTTGGTGGGGCTCCAGGGATTATATAGGATGCTGTGGATCCAACCCTGATTGGGGTCACATGCAAGGCAAGTATCTGAATGGCTGGACTGTCTCTCTGGCCCCATGTCCTATAATTTATCTGGAATCCTATCTTGGACTAGTGTGCATGGATACTTAGCTGCAAGACTATTGGAGTAATCTCAGTGACATAAATGGAGCCAGCCTTGAGTTGGTTCATTAAAAACACAGTGGAAAGTCTGACGCATTTCTATGCTAACTTAGTTATTGGATATATTATATAAAGGAAATGGGCAATTCTAAATGTTCTCTTGGGAGACAAGACGATTGAGAGAAATGGAGGTTTGCGGAAGGGAATTGGTGCATTTGGGTAGAAAATATGAAGGATTTTTATTTAACAAGATGTTGAATCCAGTGGCAGTGGGAAAATTTATGATACATTTAAAACTGTGCAGACATATCTAAGTTAACTGAAGTATGGGTGTTCTCTGGGTGTAGTTTTATACATAATTTTCTCCATCTGTGCATACACATTTTATTATTTTAGCTTAGGTAACATGTTTACAATACTGTTAATATGGTTTTGATGGTTTTGATATACAGGTATCACACCTTACTATCGTCGAAGTGCCCAAGTCTCTCCACCTGTGACTAGTAACCTTATGCTTCTTCTGACGCACCTTTCCATTCTTCCTCCTTTGCTCTTCCCCATCTATATGTTTAAAGCAGTAAATACCATTCCTTCTTTTAAAAATGATTTTATTAGTTTTATTGTTCTTTTGATGGTGGGTGTTTTTGTTTTGTTTTTGTGTCATACCTGGTGGTGCTCAGGGATTACTCCTGGCTCTGCACTCAGAAATCGCTCCTGGCAGGCACAGGGAACCATATGAGATGCCTGAATTCGAACCACCATCCATCCTGGATTGGCTACCTGCAAGGCTAGTGCCCTACCGCTGTGCTATCTCTTCAGACCCTGATCGTGGATTTTAAATGTTTGGAAAAGAGTTGAGAAGACTAGAAAAGGAGCATTTGTATGTGGTTGGAAAGTAAACCCTTTATTTATAGAATGGAGTATTATAGGTGTGTGTGAGGAAGACAAGAGAAGTTTATTTGGGAATGAAAATGAATAAGGGAACTTTTTCTGGTCTGGCACCCTAGGAGACAATTTAAAGTTTTTATAGTGAAGTAGTGCTGAGTATGAGCATAAATTGAAACACTAACTACTCATTAGGAAGGACATTTTATTGATTTCTTCAAAAATTTTGCTTATTATAATTTGGGTCACTTGCTTATGATAGTGTTGACTTATAATTTTGTATGTATATGTACATATGTAGAGATATGTATATACATATATATGTATAGATACCTCACCTCTACCCCACTGAAGTGCCCGAGACCCACCCTTGACCAATGATGCCCTTATGGTATCCTAGGTCTTATTCCTAATACCCCCAGCACCTAATTCTCCTCCTTCCTTGGCATTCTCATTTTTGTAATCCAGGACAAGGGTTTTTCATCCTTTGGTACCTCTTCCTATATCTTTGTCTTGTTATTCTGAGTACCACAGATAAGTGAGAGCATCCAGTATTTTTCCTTCTCCCTTTGACTTCATTTAAGATGATATTCTCAAGTTCCATCCCTTTGGGGAAACTACATGATTTTATCTTTTCTTGTGGCTTCATAGTATTTTATTGTGTGTGTATATGTGAGTGTGTGTATGTGTATGTGTGTGTGTGTGTGTGTGTGTGGCACAACTTCTGTAACCATTTATCTGTCACTGGACATTTCTTGTAATTTTTATTTTGATCATATTGGCTTACATATCTTTCACAGTAGTATTTTAGGTACATATTAACATTGAATCAGGGGAATACCCATCAACAAATTTGTCCTCTCCCATCCCTGTTCCCTTCCTGCAACCCATATCCCCCACCATCACCCCCCGGGCTGCTAGAGTAGGTGGTCCCCTCTTTGGCTAGCTTACTATTAGTCACTGGACATTTTTATTGTTTCCATATCTTGGCTATGGCACTTGCACAGCAATGAACATAGATATGTTTTGTTGTTTTTTTTTTGAATCAGTATTTTTGTGTTTTCTACTTCACTTTTCTCCTGTTATAGCTCTACCTCCATCTACCCCTCCCCCATTTAAATGTCTGGATTAAAAATGCCTATGGTAAATTTTCTAGATATTATAACCTGATATTAGACATATCCTACTTTGTAGGTCAATTATAGTTTCTATTTATGGAAGACAAAAGTGGGGATCAAGGACAATAACAAGCCGTGGAAATTTGCTTCTGTTAGAGTTCTGGTTATGGATGAAGGGAGTTTGGTGTCTGTAAGAATCTTTAAATCAGTTTTGAATTTATTGTGTGAGCACTCCAAACTCTCCAAGCTTATTATCCTTGGTAAGTTAAAATATTGCTTTAACATATTTATTGCCTGGGAGGGTTCCTGAGTGCATGTGGCCTGCATCTCCCTTCTTTGGCTCTCTCTCCCCAAATTTGGAGAAGCTTGTGTTTCTCTTGCTTATCTTCACTCTCTCTTCCTCAATTATTTGGCTTCTAAAGTGGAAATATTGTTCTAAAGCAAAGTTTGAAAATATAGTGGCTAGCTGGTTTTTTTTTTTTTTTTTTTTTTTTTTTTTTGCCATTTTCCAGTTTTTATTTCCTCTCCATAAGATGACATATGCCATTCATATTCAGCTGCTCTGAGTTCAATCTGTTTCTTTTTCATATTGGCTTGGCAACATCTTTGCATTGGCCATTTATCAGCAGGCAAAGATATCAATTAAATACTTGAGGGTTACTGCTAATCACCCAAATGATGACCATGAAAATAGTAAAGATGTCACAGATTCGGAGTAAATCAGCATGTAGATCCTTAGGAATTAGTTTTTAAAAATCTGATTTATAGGCCACTTAAAAGCATTTTAAGTTAATAACCCAAATTAGACTGTGCAACCTCTTAAGTCCTTTCCAGTTCTGACGAGGTACAGTTAAAGGGATAATAGTTATCTGTAGGCCATTTGATTTCATAAGAAAGCATAGAATTGTAATATGAGAATCAAATTTTATAGAATTTTGTTGTTGTTGTTGAGAACATTTAATGGGCAGTTAATTCTATGAATGGCTTAAGAAGGTTTCTTAGTTTCACTCAGTAAATATTTTTCTTAACTGTATTGTTTTTTTGGCTTAAAGTAATATTGTTTTTAGCAGGGGGCTGGAGTGATAGCACAGCGGGTTGGGCATTTGCCTTGCACATGGCCAACCTAGGGTTCAATCTCTGGCATCCCATATGACCTCCTGAGCCTGCCAGGAATAACCCCTGGTTACTGGTTACTGCTGGCCAGTGTTAATCCCCCCCCAAAATGTTTTTAGCAGAGCAAGATATTGTTGGAATTTATCTATTATGCAATCCACTTGGCTATCTACTACCTATGTTTCTACCTACCTACCTACCTACCTACCCACCCTCGATCCCCCCACCTACCTACCTACCTACCTACCTACCTACCCACCCTCGATCCCCCCACCTACCTACTACCTACCTACCTACCTACCTACCTACCTACCTACCTACCTAACTACCTACCTACCTACCTACCTACATTTTGGCCACACTCAGCTGTACTCAGGACTTCCTCCTGTTTTTGCATTACTCTTGATGGGTTTGTGGGGGACTATATAAAGTTCTAGGTATCATATTTGGGTAGGTACCATGCTGCCCTTCTTGTTTTTGTTTGTGGGTCACATCTGATGGTGGTCAGGCTCTGTGCTTAAGGGTCACTCCTAGTGGAGCCTAAGGGGACCATACACGGTGGCAGGAATCAAACCAGGGTTGGCTGCATACCAAACAAATAGCCTACATGCTGTATTATTGCTCCCCCTCATGTTCATTAATATTCTTGAGTAATTTTTTTTTTTGTTTTTGTTTTTTCGGGCCACACCATTTGATGCTCAGGGATTACTCCTGGCTAAGCGCTCAGAAATTGCCCCTAGCTTGGTGGGACCATATGGGATGCCAGGGGATCGAACTGCAGTACTTCCTTGGCTAGCATTTGCAAGGCAGACACCTTACCTCTAGCACCACCTCGCCGGCCCCAAAACCAAGCCCCTCAAAATTTTTTTAACTTTTTTTTTTTTTTTTTGAGTAATTTTAAGCAAAGACTTTTGGGAGCTTCTTTCTCAACTATTGAGAATCTTTGATTATATTAAGTATCTTTAAAAAGATATAAAATGCTTTTCTAAATTTCAGGAACCCAGGTACCAAGACATTTTTCTTGTTTCTTTCTGTTAGGTGATATTAGACAGTTACCCAGCATTGAACCTGGTAACTTGCTGAAAGATCTTTTTGAAACTCTTAAGCCAAGACATTGTGCAATTGAATTAAAGACAAATCATAGAGCAGAATCTGAGCTAATTGTGGACAATGCTACAAGGTATTTGCACTTTTTGTTGTATTAGAAATAAAAGGTAAAGAAATGTTTATGTACTATAGTAGGAATGTTTTAACACTGTCATGTGCTAAAGAACAAATAAATATTTTGATTTTGTGATTCTCTGCAAAAAAAAATGTTTATGAACTTTGAATTTGAGTGGATCAATATAGTCTATTTATTGTGCCTTTTCAGCAAACCTGTCATTCTGCTATATATAAAGTCCAACTTGGTGCTTAGGGATCACAATTTTTGGACTACACCCTTTAGTGCTCAAGATTTGCTCCTGATTCTGCACTCAGGGATCACTCCTGGCAGGACTTAGGGTAACACACGTGATTTGGGAAATCAAACCCATGTCAGCTCTGTAGGCAAATACCTTATCCACTGTATTCTCTCTCTGGCCTGTCTTAGGGATCATTTATGACAGTGCTTAGTGGGCTATATACAATAGTCAGCAGTTACATGCAACTTAGTCACATTAACCCCAGTCCATCTTTTTGGTCCTCTTCCTGATACTCTTTGCTTTATTTTGGGAACATACACAGTAGTTGGTGCCCAGGGCTTATTCCTGGCTCTGTCCTTAGAGATCACTCTTGATGGGGCTGTTTGGGAACATATGGGTTGCTAGAGATTAAACCCAGGTCAGTCATGTGCAAGAAAAGGGCTCTACCTTCTGTACTATTTTTATAGCCCTTATTTTATGACTTGCTGGTTTTGGAACATTCAGACCAGAAGGATGAGAAGAAGAGTCAGAGGAAAGAGAAGATATGGATACTTTCACTAGGGAAATGAAGCTGGAAGAAGAGAGAAGACATAGAAGAAGTAGGGGAGAGACCATGTGTGGTGTGAAAAGATGAGAAGGCCCAAACAGACCCAATGTATTAAAACTGAAACGGATGTAGAACCAATTGTCCTAGATTTGCCTCCTAGTTCTGCTTTTTACCTCCTTGAACTTGGGTAACTGTTAGTTGATTAAGCCTCATGTTGCTCTCCTGGGAACTGAGGCAAACACCTGCCTTGATTAGTTTAATTTTTTTGATGCTTTTAATTTATATGAATCTGATTGATAAGTATAGCAGGACTTTGCTAATTCTATTTTAAACCTTATTTACTATTTTAAATACATCTATGGGTGGCTTTTTGCCCTATTATCTACTAATTGATACTACTGTAGTGGCATTACCTGATCATATATGAAGACAAATTTTTAGATAGTCATGTCCTTGGTGTATTCCTTTATCTTTCAGAATCTCAAGACGTCAGTTTCCAAAATTTGATGCAAAGTTGGAGATTTCTGATAATCCAATATTTCCTGTCTCAATTGAAGATAAAACATTTATTTTTGTCAGACTCCCAGAGGAGGATGCATGTTCTCAGCCATCAAAAAGTAACCATTGCTCTTGTAAGTATGAACTTCTATGATGATGTAGATCTAAGTAATTTTGTTGTGCTATATAGCAACCAGATTACTAGTAATGACTTTATTTGATTAAACAGTTAAATGTTGGTAGTAAAATATTCGACACTGTATATAAATGTATTAATAATGAAAAGCAGATTATCTTGAGAACTTTGTAAAGCAGTGAGTGCTTTTCTCTCTATATGCAATGCTTATCTATATATAGATCTATCTTTCTATATAAATATCTATTACCTATCTCTAAATAGATAAAAAAATTTGTTTGTTTTTGGACCACTACATGGTGGTGCTCAGGGATTACTTCTAGCTCTGCACTCAGAAGTCACTCCTAGCAAACTTGGGGGACCTGATGAAAAGCTGGGGATTGAACCCAGGTTGGCCATGTACAAGACAAATGCCCTCCCTGCTGTACTATCGCTCTGTCCTAATATATAATTTTGGGGTACCACACTTGGTGATGCTCAGGAGTTACTTCTTACTCTGTACTTAGGAATTTCTCCTGGTTCTGGGGACCATGTGGGATGCCAGGGATCGAACCCAGGTCGCTTGCAAGTCAGATGTCCTATCAACAATTCTATCTCTCTAGCCTATCAGCAAATATTTGTTGAGTGAGGAAGTGATGTTGATGTTTACAATCAAGGCAAGCTCCAGTAACCCAAGTTCATTAGATAGAAAGCGTGCCTCAATTCCTGAAGTTTTCTTTTACTGCAATTTGGTTTTTTATTTATTTATTTATTTATTTATTTTTTGGTTTTTGGGTCACACCCGGCAGTGCTCAGGGGTTACTCCTGGCTGTCTGCTCAGAAATAGCTCCTGGCAGGCACGGGGGACCATATGGGACACCGGGATTCGAACCAACCACCTTTGGTCCTGGATCGGCTGCTTGCAAGGCAAATGCTGCTGTGCTATCTCTCCAGGCCCCTTTTACTGCAATTTGTAAAGGAAATACATTTGGTAGATTCTTTAGGGGAAAAAAAATAAAGGTAATGGTCAAACTATTGCTGAGTTCTTCATAATTCTGTTTTACTAAATGGAGAAGCATGGCTTCTAAGTCTAGGTGTTCTGGATGACGAACTTGAGAGGAGTGAGAAAGCACATGGTTTAAGAGTCTCCTCTCTTCACATGTGTCATGTCACAGCCATTATTAAAGGGGAGCAGAGAGACATACTGTGCATATAAATAAAGGGCATTCTACAAGTAACTGCTTACACTAGTTTCTTATGAATAATACGATTACATTATCTATTGCAAATGTTTACTTAAATAGATTAAACCTTTTGATATTTATTTGGATTATAAAAACAGCAAACTTTTTTAAAACAGTGGAATGGCTTACTCAAACTTGAATTAGTAAGGATTTAAACTGCTATTATGAGCAAACCTGGGATATTGCTCTGTAATAGAGAGTGCATGCCTTGCACGTCTAAGACCCTGGGTTCTATCCCTGATATCCCCTAAAAAATATTATGAGGACTTACAGCAGTTGCCACAGTTCTTAAGGGTATATATCCTTCTAACTTAACTGTTTTTCTTTTATCTGTTTGTGAGATTAAATGAAATGAAATTTAAGGTTTCTGTGTCATTAATCTTAGTTCCTTTAGTTATTGTTCATTCACATGTTACCGTATTGGTTTTTCTTTTTAAATGGGATCATATAAATGCATAGTGTTCTATAACCTGCTTTTGTTTTGTTATTATGGAATAATTTATGATCCTTAAACAAATTTAGATAAGTCAGAAGTGTTTGTAGTAAACATTAGTATTTCCCTGTATACATCTTCTCTTTTCTTCCACCAAAAAATATTTCCATGAATGTAATATAGTCAGAATTGGGGGTTTACATTTTTAAAATATTATACTGTCCTTATACAAATATTGTTCCTTCTCTTTGCTTCAAGTAATGGGATTATAAGCTATTATTTTTTTCATTTGCTCTTTATTATATATGTTGGAATAGTTAATAGCTTACAACTTTCCTCACAACTTACAGGATATTTGACAGTGCTATTACAGGGGAGAATATGAATCTTGAATGGTTAAGAAACTTGTAGTCGGGGGGCCGGGAAGGTGGCGCTGGAGGTAAGGTGTCTGCCTTGCAAGCGCTAGCGTAGGACAGACCTCGGTTCGATCCCCTGGCGTCCCATATGGTTCCCCCAAGCCAGGGGCGATTTCTGAGCTCATAGCCAGGAGTAACCCCTGAGCGTCAAATGGGTGTGGCCCAAAAACCAAAAAAAAAAAAAAAAAAAAAAAAGAAACTTGTACTCGGGCCCAGAGAAATAGCACAGCGGCGTTTGCCTTGCAAGCAGCCAATCCAGGACCAAAGGTGGTTGGTTCGAATCCCAGTGTCCCATAGGGTCCCCCGTGCCTGCCAGGAGCTATTTCTGAGCAGACAGCCAGGAGTAACTCTTGAACACCTGGGTGTGGCCCAAAAACTAAAAAAAAAAAAAAAAAGAAACTTGTACTCTTGGCCACTCCATTTAGATATTACATAAAGCATAGTGTATTTTATATGTGGCTCCCATTCTTTATATTAATGAGATTGTATATTTTTAAAAAAATGTTACCTGTTGTGAAATGGCAGCAGAGTTTAACTGCTGTTCTTTTATTTTTATCTTAATTAAAAATTTCCTCTGGAAAATTAGTCTCTTCTTTAAGAGATTTGAATTAATACTCCTTAGGGGGAGAGAGGTATGTAATACTTTTTCACTAGAACTTGATTACCTTGAGAAATTGCACTCATTATTGCAGAGTACAGAGACCAAAAACAGCTTTTGTTGTTGGAATTGCATTGTTAAAACATAAGGAATGTGTGTATCCTAGAATCGATAAACTACAGTATATGTATTGATCTGTGAGATACAGCTAAAGTGAAAAAAATCAAGGTGCAAGAACAGCACTATCCTATACCTATATCAGAAAACAGTTTTTCATAAAAATTGTCCTTTGGAGATTCCTGTACTAGGACAAAGGATTTGGCTGGTGATGAGCTGAGTCATGGCCATTATTTAGTGATGATCTTCCATTCATCTGAAAAAACTAAGGAGTCAGCAGAGTAATTTCATTTTCCTATATCAGGACTTTTTTTCCTGTCATTTGTCTACTATGAGAAAATATCCAAAAGCCTGGAATTTTACCAAATCATGTTCTGTAATGTTGCTAAGAGAGGTTAGAGAAAACTGCTTCTTGGTGTCACAAGGAAAAACAGGTTAAAGACGTGGTGACATCAGTGTTGGGGACCTGAGTTCTAAAGAGGAAACTGAGTCACCCTATTCCAGGGGTCTCAAACTCGCGGCCCTTGGGCCGTTTGCGGCCCTCCATACAACATTTTGTGGCCTGCGGCCAGCCTTAAAATATCGCAGTTTTCGTGATTATTTGCTTACCGAATAATCGCAATAAAAATCTCATTAGTAAGAAAAAAATCACATTAAACATTCGCATACCCCGAGCAGTTCTGTTTGGGGTATGCAAATGTTTAATGCAATTTTTTTGCGATTCTTTTTTCTTACTAATGCGATTTTTTATTGCGAATATTCGGTAAGTGAATAATCGTGAATACTTTGCGCCTAGGGCAGACGTCGTTTCCGCTGCTCCTGCCCGCTGTCCCTTGCATTATCGGAGGCCTAAGGGAGAGAACGGAGAGAAGTTTATTACAGAATTAGATTTTGTCATACCTTCATCATGACTTCATCAAAGCCTGCAGTGAAGAGAAAGATTGATGACAAGCACAGACAATTTCAGGAAAAGTGGGAGACCCAGTATTTCTTTGTTGAGCACAGGGTTATCCCCACATGTCTTATTTGCTCAGAGAAAGTTGCAGTGCACAAGGACTACAACTTGAAAGGCCATTATTCAACTAAACACGCTGAGGAATGTGCAAAATATCAAGGAAATGAGAGAGCCAAGCAGGTTGCCAGTCTTAAAGCATGTCTAATGAGGCAACAAGATTTCTTCAAGAAAGCAACCAAAGAGAATGTTGTATCAGTCGAAGCTAGTTACATGGTTAGTGAGATGATTGCTAAGGCAGGGAAACCATTCACAGAAGGAGACTTTTTTAAAAAAAGAAAATGCATGTTACAGGCTTCAAGTATTATCTGTCCAGGAAAGAAAGGTCAGTTTAGCAAAATTAGCCTTTCTGCCAACACTGTGGCAGAGTGCATTTCTTTTTTTTTTTTTTTTTTTTGATTTTTGGGCCACACCCGGTAACGCTCAGGGGTTACTCCTGGCTATGTGCTCAAAGGTTGCTCCTGGCTTGGGGGACCATATGGGACACCGGGGAATCGAACCGCGGTCCGTCCAAGGCTAGCGCAGGCAAGGCAGGCACCTTACCTTTAGCGCCACCGCCCGGCCCCCAGAGTGCATTTCTGACATGTCAAGTGACATTTATCATCAACTGTGTGAGAAAGCCAAATGTTTTGATGCATACTCAGTTGCTCTTGACGAGGGCACAGATATAACAGACTGCACAGCTCACAATTTATGTCCATGGTGTTGATTGCAATTTTGAATTGACACAGGAGCTACTCACAATAATTCCAATGCATGGCCAGACCACCGCTAATGAGATATTTTGGCATCTGTGTGATGCCATTGAGAATGTTGGTTTGCCATGGAAGAGGTTTGTTGGAATAATAACCAATGGAGCACCATTGATGACAGGGAGGAAAAATGGACTGGTGGCACTTGTTCAAAAAAAACTTGAAGAGGAGGGTGTGGAGAAGGCCATTGCTCTTCACTTCATTATCCATCAGCAGGCCCTTTGCAGTAAATGCCTGCCATGTGACAATGTGATGTCTGTTGTTGTGAAATGCATCAACCAAACCAGATCCAGGGGCTTAAAGCACAGGAGGTTCCGTGCTTTTTTTTAGAGGAAATGGAGTCAGAATATGGAGATGTGCTCTATTTCACCGAGGTATGTTGGCTCAGCAGGGGAAATGTCCTGAAAAGATTTTTTGAGTTGAGAGAAGAAGTGAAAGCCTTCATGGAGAAGGATGGGAATGCTGTTTCTGAGTTGAGTGATCACAAATGGCTCATGGACTTAGCTTTTCTTGTTGACATCACACATAAGCTGAATGTACTAAACAAGATGTTACAAGGCCCGGGACAGCTTATCAGTGCTGCCTATGACAATGTGAGAGCATTCTCCACAAAACTTGTATTATGGAAATCCCAGCTCTCTCAGACAAACCTTTGCCATTTCCCAGCATGCAAGGAACTTGTGGATGCAGGCATACCACTTAGTGGTGACAAAAATGCTGATGCTATTTTTAAGCTAGAGAAGGAATTTAATCACAGATTTGCAGACTTCAAAAAGCACAGAGCCACTTTCCAAATTTTTGTGGATCCCTTTTCTTTTTATGTGCAAGATGCCCCTCCTGTGCTTCAAATGGAGCTCATTGACCTGCAATGCAACTCTGATCTCAAAGCCAAGTTCAGGGAGATTAGTGGAAAAGCAGACATGCATGGGCAATTTTTGAGAGAATTGCCCCCCAGCTTCCCTGAGCTTTCCTGAATGTTCAAGCACACCATGTGCCTTTTTGGGAGCACATATTTGTGTGAAAAGTTATTCTCCACATTGAACTACAATAAGTCAAAGTATATATCTAGACTTAATGATGATCATCTTCAAGCCATACTGAGGGTCTCAACTGCTTCCTCTCTAAAGCCAAATGTGCTTCAGATTTGTGAGAAGAAGCGCTGTCAGGTCTCTGTCAGCAAGAAATAGGCAGAAGATGCCATGTTCAGAAGAACTGTCATGATCTTTACTCAATGTTCTATTCATGTTCAGAAGAAATAATTAAAACTGTTAATAATGACGTTTGAGGACTTTTTTTTTTTTTTTTTGTGAAATCCCTATGCGGCCCTGCCTCACCCCAACTTTGCCTCCTGCAGCCCCCAGGTAAATTGAGTTTGAGACCCCTGCCCTACTCCATTTAGGAAATTGCTATACTTGCAAGAGCCCCAGCTTCTTTTTATATCTAGGTGGTGATAGTCAAGCTGCATTAGGTTTATGACTTACATATGCGTATTTCAGGATCATTTTCACTCTGTGGCGGTGTGAAACTGAAATGCTTTCAGAGGATCTATCTAGCCATTTTTGAATTTTGATCATTTCCCTGGCTAGTGATAATATGGTGTGACACTCTCATGATGCCAGAAGTCACATGATTGCTAGACTACACAATCGATACTCTCAAATATTGTATTTGGTAGAGTTTTAGCATCTTGATATTTTCAAATTATTATGACTATTTCCATCATAAATCAAGGAATTTTTTTTGTTTTGTTTTTGAGCCACACCTGGTGGTGCTCAGGGGTTACTCCTGGCTGTCTGCTCAGAAATAGTTCCTGGCAGGCACGGGGGACCCTATGGGACACTGGGATTCGAACCAACCACCTTTGGTCCTGGATCGGCTGCTTGCAAGGCAAACGCCGCTGTGCTATCTCTCCAGGCCCATATCAAGGAATTTTTTGTTGTTATTGTTTTTGGTCACACCCAGTGGTGCTCAGGGGTTAGTTACTCCTGGCTCTGTGCTCAGAAATCGCTCCTGGCAGGCATGGGGGGGTCTATATGGAATGCTGGAATTTGAATCATCATCTATCCTAGATTGGCTGCATGCAAGGCAAACGCCCTACCACTGTGCTATCTCTCTGGCCCCAAAGGATGTCTTTATTTTGTATCTGGGAGGGTATGCTTGTGGTCACTCCTGAAATGAAGACCTTTATTGCCCCTGAATTAACATTTTCGGGGGAGAGGGGAAAGGCTATGTCAGTCTATTACTAAAGAGATTGCTCCTAGCTCTCTAAAAAGAGATTGCTCAGGGGTGCACCTGGTGGTGTTCAGGGGAGTAAGTGTGGTGCTAGGGATCAAATGGGGGCTGGCTGCATCCAAGGCAAGTGCTTGAACCCCTGTATTCTCTCTAGCCTTTGAGTGCTTAATCATGAGGAGGAGAGGTCTAGGAGACCTGGGATTAGAAAAGATACGATTGAAATAGGGTGAAACAGTGATGTTTGGGAAAGTGGCAATTACTTTTTTGGCAATTACAGAAGTATCTCCATGTTTTATAACTTATATGAGTCCAGATATTATAATAGAAGGTTCTTATGAGTATGGGGAAGATTAAATTAATATGCAAAGTATATAGATTCTTAAACGATAGTTTAAGACTAATTCTCCTACATGATTCTGTCATACATTTTGTTTTCTGTTTTTTGCTCATGTTTTAAATTCAGCACTTACAGACTATCAGTGAATATGAGTAATTATATTATAGATAAGATGCTACCCAGAGTAGTGATTAACCTCTTTGTTGATGGAATTTCTGGAACCTTCTCTTAGTTCTCACTTACCCTCGATGATATAGCAAATGAGATTGGTTACCAGTTGAACTTGCACTCCTTTTGGTTAGTTGTTTTCCCAGATGTCTGAGTAGGAAATCTGTGTTTTTTTCCTTAAAAAATTGTAATTCGGTTATCTTCTGTGCTTTTTCCCTTCTTGAATGATCAGATTTATATTCTGCAGTAACAACATTACTCAAAGAAAATGATCTACAAAACGCAGAAACGTCACAATTTATTGCATTTAGAAGGTAAAACGTGTATAACAAACCAGTTTTTTTATTGTAGCTTTTCGTTCTTATAATTTATTAATATAGATATTTTCTAAATGGGACATTCTTGTCACTGCGAACTCTTTAATTTGAGATATTTGTCAAGCTTGGCAGAGGGCAGTTTCTAAACAGGGCTCATTTTTACCAAATAGTTTATTTGGAAACTCATAGGACATTTGAATTTATCAAGGGTTGATATTAAGATTAAAATTTACGAGACTGGAGATAGAGTCTAGTAGTAGAGTCTATACTTTGCTCTTTACAAAAAAAATAAGTCCTGAATTTCACCATAGTACACAGACTAAGCAGTTGGACGTATTGAATCAGTAGTCCTTTTATTAAAAAAAATTACAAAATATTTCTTTTGGTTATAGTTTTGGCTATGTTTCATTGCAAGGTTTCTTCGCTGTTAACTTTGCTGGGTATTTGTGAATCCAAGAACAGTCCCCAGAATGAGAAATTACTTCCCATCCCCTTGTCCCCTTTCGGGGGAAGACCTTGGTAATATTTATCCGCAGCAAATAATAATCCACACAGACAAGAACGATAGGGTTTAAAAGATCGGGCAAGGAGAGCCAGAGAATCCTTCTGCAGCCAGCAGCTTTTTCACAGAAGGACCCCTCACTCCTGTGCCTCAAGCTATTTATTGCCAACTCCACAGCACCCCACCTGGAAGGGTTAGGTGGGGCAAAAGTCACAGAACAATCCTAAGGAAACACTTTTATATACAATTCCAAGAATCATCTTATGGAAACTTTTTCATATGCTACATTTCATAATTGTTGATAACAGAAACCAATACACACAGATTCCATTAAATTGACTGTTACCCTCATTTCTTTCAGACAAGACTGTGACGTGATTAACGCCTGCTGTTGCAAACACTACACGGGCCACCTCATCAAGTGAGCGCTTTAAGGAATGGGAGCATTGAGGACATCCTTCCTTGTGTCACTGTCCTTTTGTTTGTTCAACGTTTATCATTTGTAGCCGTATATTAAGATTCTTTTTCTCATTTGTGAAAATCCAATTATCTCTTCAATTACATTTACTATATATCCTTAGAAATGACTTTTTTTTGGTAGAGTGTTAAGAAAAATATGGGTCAAGTTTTTCTTTTAGGTGTCTAGGCTGGCAAACTCTAGCTTGTCCATGATGAATAGGTGACTAGGAGAATATTTTTAATCATGCTAGTGTGCCCAGAAATTTAACAACAGGCTGTCTGCAGAGAGCCAACTTGGTGAACATGAATTAGAAAAATAGTAGCATAGAAATGTTTACTTAGAGGGAAATTGAACTCACTTTATAGGCCTTTATCCACACCCACAGCTTACTGAGTACAGAGAAATTAAGGATGTATAAGTTACAGGAGGAATTAACTCTTTGTATGATAAGGGAAGATACAAAATCTAATAAAATTAAGTGTAAAACATGAAGATTGGGGCTAACCATTCTGAGATCCAGGACTATGATCTTGGGCAGTGAATATCCTCTTTCCATAGGTTTAAAGGAGGATTCTGTAGATTAACCCTTATAGAATTGTCATCAGGATGAAATGTTAAAATTTACCTAAAGTAACTAATACAGCACTAGTGTTTCATTTAATATCCAGTGTTCATTTAATTGCTGCTTTTATTCTGATACGGAATCTTAATTGCTATCAAAGAAATATGAGTAACCACTATAATACACCAGTCATAGGAGAAATTGGATGGGAAAAAAGACAAATCTGAAAGGTAGAATCCATAAAGATTTTGGGTAGAATCTAGAGAGGAAAAGAGAGTTATTAACACTGATGCCAAGATTTCTGACTTGAAGCATTTGGCAGGAGTTTGGGACACTGCGGAGTGTTGGCAGTCAGGCTGCTCTGTAGAAGTCCATGCTTGTTGACTGTTGGACTGTGAAAAGTGCAATAGAAAGTGTAGAAATTATTTTGAGAATTGGTTTGTATACTATGAGAATTAATCCTTAAAATGGAGTGGAAGGTTTCCAGACTTTCATGATGTATTATCCTTTTCTAACCTAGAGACCATCGGAATAGATTTGTATTTGGAGTTGGTGATAAAATTTGTTGTACCAAGAATGCATATCTCTCAGACGTCCTCCCTAGGGAGACTTCCAGCTCTCAGCAAAATAATGAACTAGAGCCCAGTGGTAAAGACTTTCATGATCTTCCTTCTGGTTTTGCTAAACATAAGCTTAACTTTGAAAGTGGTATTCGACTCTGCAATGGAGAAATATTTTTTATAACGAAAGTAAGTGATAGCAGAAAAACGATGCCTTTTTACCTATTAGGAATGTTTTTAGTTGCTTTTTTATCATTCTAAAATGGATTCAGAGTGTATTCATATCAATTATAGCATATTTTTACCATAATTTTTGTTAATGGTTTTTGTAACTATGTTTATAAGTTACCAGTTTATAGTTTCCTCATAATGTCTTATTTCAGTGTCAGAATGTTTCTTTTATTTTTTTTTTCTCTTGGGCCACACCCGGTGATGCTCAGGAGTTACTCCTGGCTATGTGCTCAGAAATCGCTCCAGGCTTGGGGGACCATCTGGGATGGCTTGGGATCAAACTGAGATCTGTCCTGGGTCAACCGCATGAAAGGCAAACACCCTACCCACTCCAGACCTTACTTAGTGTCAGAATGTTAACCTCATAAAATGAGCTGGGACACTTTTTGTTCTCCTCATGTTTTCTGGACTGCTTTAGGAAATTAAGTAATTTCTGAAATTTAATGGTAATATTGTTAGTACATGAGTAACAAGAAACGAGACATACTGGTGCTGGAAACATACTACAACAGATAAGGTACTTGCTTCGCACACAACCAACCAGTTCAGTCTCTAGCATCACTCATAGTATCCCTGCTAAGTGTGATCTTTGAACAGAGAGTCAGGAGTAAGCCCTGATGTGCCAGATGTGCCCCTCCTAATGATTTCACAGACTCTCTCCCCAAAAAGAAACAAGACCAATTGACATAATATATTCAGCAAAATATTATTTCTTGTGATTACTATTTAAATACAGAAACTATGTAAATTTTTACTTTGAATTGATTTTCTTCATGTAGCTACCCTCTCAAACTATAATCATCTTTAACAGCTGTAAGAAGAAACTGTAATTAGTATATTTTGATTATGCAGTTAGTATAAGATACATGCAACTCAGATGCTAAGGATTGGCTTCATGAATCAGAAACTTTCATCTGCGTTCACTAAAATTTTTTTTTTTTTTTTGGTTTTTGGGCCACACCCGTTTGACGCTCAGGGGTTACTCCTGGCTATGTGCTCAGAAATCGCCCCTGGCTTAGAGGGACCATATGGGACGCCGGGGGATCGAACCGCGGTCCTTCCTTGGCTAGCGCTTGCAAGGCAGACACCTTACCTCCAGCGCCACCTACCCGGCCCCTTTTTTTTTTTTTTTTTTTTTTTGGGCCACACTCGGCGGTGCTCAGGGGTTACTCCTGGCTGTCTGCTCAGAAATCGCTCCTGGCAGGCACGGGGGACCATATGGGACACCGGGATTCCAACCAACCACCTTTGGTCCTGGATCGGCTGCTTGCAAGGCAAACGCCGCTGTGCTATCTCTTCGGGCCCTCACTAAAATATTTGAAAAAATATTATATTTAAGTTTGTGCTCATCCGTAGATTTTATTTTATATTGGGATGGAGAAGTTGGGCCACACCTGGTAGTATTCAGGGGTTATTCCTAGCTCTGTGTTCAAGGCTCTCCGAGTGCTGGGTAGTGCCAGGGATTGAACTGAAGCTTCTTGCATGCAAAGCATGCATGTTGCCCATTGAGCTATCTCTCTGGCCCTTGTTTATCTTAAACTTTTTGAAATTGCTAGCAACTTAACATACACAATGTTACGTACAAAGTTCTTGCATTTTTCCTTTAACCCAAAAATAGAGTATCGTTTCTTTGTTTTGAAACTAGGATGTAACTGATGTAACTTTTGGGAGGAAACGATATTTGACTATTAATAACATGGCTGGCTTGGAAGTTACTGTGGATTTTGATAAGTTAATGCATCATTGTCAAATAAAACACGCATGGGCAAGAACTATTCACACTTTCCAGGTAAGAGCGGCCTTTAGAGAAATTATTTTTATTTTGTTGTTGTTACCATTATGGTTGTTTTTCTTTCTTTTTATTTTGGCTTTGTTGCTATACCTAGTGTTCTGGTGCTACTTAGGATCATGTAGCTCAGATGATCATATAGTTCTTGGATCCAATGTGAGTTGTAAGTAATCCATATGTTCACACCTTTTGAACCATCTCTGAAGTCCTTTTTACTTGTTTTTTTTTTTTTTTTGGTTTTTGGGCCACACCCGGTAATGCTCAGGGGTTACTCCTGGCTATGTGCTCAGAAGTTGCTCCTGGCTTGGGGGACCATATGGGACACCGGGGGATCGAACCGTGGTCCGTCCAAGGCTAGCGCAGGCAAGGCAGGCACCTTACCTTTAGCGCCACCGCCCGGCCCCTTTTTTACTTGTTTTAAAGTAGAAAGCAAAATGTACAGAAATACAGAAGATAATATGCAGATATTAACCTTTTGTTCTCTTTGCTTCAATGCTTTCTTTATTTTCAGGATCTAAGACAATCAGATGAAAGCTAATGTCTTCCCCTCCCACAGGGACAGAAGGGACAGGATTCATGGCAGAGTTTTCCTCTTGCTTCAGTCTCTGATGTAGCTGGACATGGCTTTCCTCACAATCCTATGATTACTTCAATTTTGATATTTGGGCACTGGAAAGATGGTTCAAAGGACTGCACAAATGCTACGCACATGGGAGCCCTATATTCCCTTTAGTATTACTGGGAATGAACATTGAGAATTGAGCCAAGGATAATCCCTGAGTACCCCCTGGCAACTCTAAAATGAAAACAAACCAAAATTGATATTTTTCTCACCATGGATCATTTTTTGGCCTAAATGTTTACTTCTAGGAATAACATTACAATATTATTTCAACTTATTTATTTTGATTTCCCACTAATCTCTTAAATCTATGTTTGATGAAGCAAGTACCATATTTCCTTTATTCTTGTCTGGCTCTCTCCACCCTTGAAATGACATCTGGGTCAGGGGATGTGCCTCAAAGTGGACACACAAGCTTTACAAATATAAGGGTTTAAATCCTATCTCTGCTACTGCATATCTTTCTATTCCCTGGGTACTGCTGGGCACAGTTCCCAGAACTAAATATAAAAACAGAAACAAAAAATTTAAGTTACTTCTGACTTGAGCCTATGTATTCCTGTAGATGCAGGGTTACCAATTGTATATAATTTATGTTATTTTTGTTACTTGATTTTTTTTTTTTGGTTTAATAAATTTATTGGGGGTGTTTAAATGCATGTATGTTTAAATGATAGAGTTGAATGAGTTTTGTCCCCTCTTCTGTGGGGAAGAAACAAACTTTTTTTTTGTTTGTTTTGTTTTTTGTTTTTTGGGCCACATCCGGTGATGCTCAAGGGTTCTTCCTGGCTATGTGCTCAGAAATTGTTCCTGGCTTAGTGGACCAAGCCGGGGATTGAACCAAGGTCTGTCCTGGATCAGCCATGTGCAAGGCAAACACCTTATTGCTGTGTTATTGCTCTGGCACCACAACTTCTTTTTTATGAAGACTCACTTGCTAGTATTTAGGGCTTACTCCTGGAATTGTATTTAGGGGTCACTAGGGTGTGTGGGGAACCCATATATGATTCAAGGATTAAACCAGGATCAGACATGTGCAAGCCAAGCTCTTTAACACTTTTTACTATCTCTCCAGCATCATAACTTCTTTTTATTTGGAAATAATTTTAGAATTACAGAGCTGGGAAAAAAGTTTAGAGGCTACCTCATTCCTAGTCCCCTATTCGTTCCTGATTTTAACATCTTATGTAACTGTGACATATTTGTTAAGACTATTTGCTAAGACTATTATTAATTTTTATTTTGAATTATGAGAACAAAAGATGCAAAGGAAGAGAACAAGGTAAAGTTACAGTGGAAGGACAATCACCTATAACATAATTCTCAGCAGAAGTCCCCTTGCTGATATCTTAACTTGCTAAGACTATTATTGATGCATATAGTCTGCTTCATACTTCAGCTTTCAGCAATATTTTCAGTCAGTTTTCTTTTTGTTGTTTCCAAGATCAAATTCTAGACTCCATATGGCATTTAGTTTGTTCTGGCTTTTTTTTTTTTTTTTTTTTTTTGGTTTATGGGTCACACACAGCAGCGCTCAGGGGTTACTCCTGGCTCTACGGTCAGAAATTGCTCCTGGCAGGCTCGGGGGACCATATGGGATGTCGAGATTCGAACCACCGTCCTTCTGTTTGCAAGACAAACACCTTACCTCTATGCTATCTCTCCGGCCCCTGTTATGGCTTTTTGTTTGTTTGTTTGTTTATTTTATTTCTGGGCCACTCCTAGTGATGCTTAGGACTTACTTCTTGCTCTACACTCAAGAGATTACACCTCAGTGCTTGGGGGACCACATGGGCTGCTAGGGATGGAACCCTGATGAGCCATGTGCAAGTGCCTACCCACTGTATTATTGCTCCAGCCCAAGGAACTCTGGAGTCTTAAAATTCAAATCCATCAATTCTGGGGAGTTTTTGTTTTGTTTTGTTTTTGGGCCACACCCGGTGATGTTCAGGGGTTTCTCCTGGCTACGCACTCAGAAATCGTTCCTGACTTGGGGGACCATATGGGATGCCAGGGGATCGAACTGCTTGTCCTAAGTTAGCGCATGCAAGGCAGGTGCCCTACTGCTTGCACCACAGCTCCAGCCACTGGGAAAATGTTTTTAAAATTATTTTATTAAGACTTCTTGGGGCTGAAAATGTAACTCAAGTGATAGAGCACCTGTCTTCTCAGTATGAGTCCTGGAGTTCCATCCTCAGCATTATATTCCACCCATTGCCTTCCAGCACAACTCTGTGAGGCTCCCCAGTAATTTTTTCAAAATATTTGTGTGTATATGTGTTTTTAATTGAATCACAGTGAGATAACACAGATACAAAGATGTTCATGGTTGAGTTTCAGTCATACAATGTTTCAATACCCATCCCTTCACCAGTACACGTATCCCTCTTGCCCCTTCTTCCTATTCTGCCTCTATGTCAAATATCCCACTTACCCCATTCTCCTTTTAACACTGTGATTTGCAATACTCTTATTGAAGGGGTATCATGCATATCACAGTTCTTGTCCGGAACAACCATTCCCAACTATCACTGCCATAGTAATTTCTTCTCTGTATTAATTTCATTTCCTGTACTCCGCAAGGCCTTCTTTTGGACAGCTTCCTAACATGGACCATCGTGGCCCTCCTTTCTAACAAAAGGTGTGTGTGTGTGTGTGTGTGTGTGTGTGTGTGTGTGTGTGTAAAATCACAATAAATGAGTTAAAAGCTTGTTGATAGTTGAGTTTTGAGTCATATATTGTTCCAACACCAGTATTCATTTCCCACCATCAATGTTCCCAGTTACCCTCCTTTCTTCCTTCTCTTCATCACCCATCTGCCTCTGGCAGACACTTAACAAAACATTTTTTTATCTCAGTTTTTTGTTTTGATTTTCTAGAATTTTTATGGATGCTGACACTCCAGAATTGATGCCCTAAATTTCTTATCAATTTCTCCATTTTCTATTTCATTATTTTTTTGTTCTATTTTCAGATTTATAATTCAGTCTTTCTGTTGTATTTCTGGGTAAAGTGGACTTTATTCCTACTGGTTTGAGAATGGAGTAGTTATCAGAGTGTGTCTTTTATTGAATCTGGCTCTGATTTTATGGTTGAACAGCATGTCTTCTTGGAATATTCTTGATAGTTATCTTACATTGGCAAGGTTTGTTTCTTCCAAGTTCAGGTCAACAAATAAATATTGAGTGGGTCTGTGTTACTTGTGCTTGGGTTATGTCAGCCTCTGAAACAAAGAAATACAATATTGTGATGATGAGTGCATATAGTGAGGAAGAAAATAGATAGAGCACTTTAAAAAAAATAAGCTACATGTTGTATTAATAGGTGGCAAATGTGATAGAAAAGCAAAGGGTGGAATGTACTTGTACATAGGTGATCAGATTGGACCTCATGGAGAAAGGGGTATCTTTTTGTTGTTGTTGTTTTTGGGTCACACCTGGCGGCACTCAGGGCACTCCTGGCTCTACACTCAGAAATTGCTCCTGGCAGGCTCAGGGGACCATATGGGATGCCGATGCCGGGATTCGAACCACTGTCCTTCTGCATGCAAGGTAAATGCCTTACCTCCATGCTATCTCTCTGGCCTCTAGAAAGGGATATCTTAAAGGAGGTAGAGAAGTTCACCTGTGAGTATTTGAGGGAAGAACATTACAAGAAGAGAGAATAATCAAAGTGAAGGTTCTAAGGTGGGAGCTTCCTGGCTTATTTGTGATTAGATTAGCATGAAGGCCAGTATGAAAGAGTTTACAGAAAAAAGATGTCAAAGAAATAATGGGGTAGAAATAATGGGGTAGCAAGACAAGGGAAATAGCATGGAGGTAGGGCGTTTGCCTTGCATACAGAAAAATGGTGGTTTGATTCCTGGCATCCCATATGGTCCCCTGAGCCTGCCAGAAGTGATTTCTGAGTGTAGAGCCAGGAGTAACCCCTGAGCGCTGCTGGGGGTAACCCAAAAACCAAAAAAAAAAAAAAAAAAAAAAAAAGATATAATGGGGTAGAGGTTAGGAGGGGACCATATGGGATGCCAGAATTTGAACCACCATCTGGCTGCATGCAAGGCAAATGCCCTACTGCTGTGTTATCTCTCAGGCCCCTGAACCCTATAATTTCTGAAGCTGTTATTGATATTATTATAAATCACAGTGACTAAAGAAACATTGGTGGTGGGAGTGGGGAAGAGCTCACAAGTTTAGGTAGTACATGATACAAATCCAAAGGGGAAAATTGGTGCTTCTATTCAGCATTTGTATGTTTGAATATCATTTAAGTTAATTTTCAAGATACAGCAACATTAAGGCAGTGTTATTTATCAAACTTAATATCTATGCAGTTGTCTTAAACTCTCTCTGGGGATATAGAAGTACTTGCTGTGAACAAGCTGCTTTTCATTTTGTTGTGTAGGGGTTTGCTTTCTAACTAGGCATCTCTATTTTCTGTGTGCCTCATCTTGTCTTTTGTCTCTGCCTGAGTTCTCTTTTGACAGGAGAATTGTGGGAACATTGGCGGAGATTGTGTTTCAAACTACTTCATAGTAGATATTGGCACTGAAAATACAGAGACTACAAAAAGCCACAAAACTTGAAATTGTTTTTTCTCAGTTACATGGTGACACTGAAAAGTTGCTTGACTTATTCTTGGTTTGCTATCCTTGGCTAGTTATTCTCTTTGTTTTATTGTCTTGATAAAAATAAATAGTTCTAAATTGGGAAAATGCAGAAAGGTAAGGGGAAAAGTCATATATAGGTTCTTCATTTGGAAATAAGCAGGGTAAAATAATCTTGGTTGGGGACCCAAATAGTGGCGTAGCAGTAGGGTGTCTGCCTTGCACACCCTAACCTAGGATGGACCCTGGTTCAATCTCCCAGGGTCCCATCTGGTCTCCCAAGCCAGGAGTGATTTCTGAGCGCATAGCCAGGAGTAACCCCTGAGCATCACCGGGTATGGCCTAAAAAACAACAACAAAATAATCTTGGTTGAATCTCTTTCCCCTTCTTTTTATTGTGATGTTTTGGTTATCAATTATATATTTACGTATTTTTAATGAGTGAATTTTACATATATACACACATCCAGTCTTAAAATTTTTGTTAGATCAAAAAAACATCTTTGATGCTTGCAAAAAACATCAAGATGTATCTAGATACCTGGTATATGTAAAAACTTACAAGATATAGATATTATGTTTAAGTATATAGATCTCAGCATATAAAATACTTTATATGGACCTGATATAAATATGCATATGTATATATTCAGCTATTAGGTATTGCAAACGTCTCTCTTGCTTTAAAAGTGAGAGGGCGAGTACTTTTACACAAGAAAGCCTGTACAATCATTTTAAATCTTTTCTTAGGGCAGAGGGCTGTTGATGTAGCTCAGTAACTGAGTGCATTCATGGGACAAGGGTTCAGTTCCTCAGTATTGCAAAAAGAATTGAGAAGTTAAAAAAATGGAGGATGCAGAGATGATGGGCGCACTGGCCAGTAGGGGCCTTGGGGAGCCATCTGCGTGCTATTCTATGGAGCTTTCTGAAGCCCTGAGTTTGTTGCTCTGCATTAAATCTCCCCAACCCATTGCTTTCCTGTAGGGTTCCGAGGAGCACACGGTCGTGTACGTGGTGGGCTGGGCAGGCCGCCAGCACTGGCAGCACGTTTACACAGCAGTGACCCGGGGTCGCCGAAGAGTTTATGTCATAGCTGAGGAGTCTCAGCTCCGCAGTGCCATCGCGAGGAATATCATCCCCAGGAAAACTCGTTTGAAATACTTTCTGCAAAGCCAGCTCTCTGACACCAATGCCTCTGCTGCTACAGGCCCGGCCTCTCTATCAAGGAACTCAGAGGACAATGGGGAGCCCAGGAGCACAGGGCATTATGGGGAGCCCAGAAGCACCCAGCCTCCAGCCTCACAGCCCCCCAGCACACCGCCTTCAGCCTCGCCTTTTGCATTCACAGCCTGTGACCTGGGGACTAGCAATATCCCCGGTTCCTCTGTCGCTGATGATGAGCTGTTCCTTTCTCCTGAAGAATGGAAACAATTATTGTCCAGTGAAACTGGTTCAGATGAAGATCCAGTAAACTCTCGAGGGTCCAAAAGAACTGGGGGTGCCAACGATGGGGAAAGTCCCCACAAAATCCAGATGGTAGGACTGACCCTCTTTCTAGCTCAAGTTCTCTTTAAGTATTGCTGACTTCACTGTCCTTATAAATATCTGGGGGTTGTTACTAGTGGGACAGTGGGCTATGGGACTCCAAACTAAGAGTTCTCTCACCTTGCTCAAGTTTCCACTCTGCTTTGTCTAGTTGACCCTGGTTTAAGCTGGATTTATCTTTGTCACCTTGCAGGAGGCTGGTTCCTAGGCAGCCGGAGTGGCTGGTGGAAGGGGTCATTCCCAGAAAGTGTGCCATCCTCTGCCTTTCTTCCTCTGTCTCCCTTACTGCACCCTTTTATGCATAGGTTGGCCTCTCACTATTGATTATTCAGTATTTATGGTTTTTCTGGACCATCCCCGAATGGAGGCAAGTCACCTCCTGATTCCTGACTCACTTCCTTCATGCAGAGCCCATACTGTAGCCCACTGAGCTGTCTCCTAGGGCTTATCATTTATTTATTTATTTTGGTTTTGAGGCCACACCCGGTGATGCTCAGGGGTTACTCTCTGGTCCTGCTTGTACTTATGTGGCAATGGAGAACTCTAGGAACTTGTAAAGAGCTCGATGAATTGAAATTTGTGAAGGTAACTTCAGAGTACAGTGAATTATAGTTAGAAAGAATTGGGGTTCCCAGTAAAAAAAATAATATCAATTGCTTGGGCAAAATGATAAGAAGGGAGGCTGGAGAGATAGCATGGATAGTAAGGCGTTTGCCTTGCATGCAGAAGGACGGTGGTTTGAATCCCGGCATCCCATATTCTTCCCCCGAGCCTGCCAGGAGCAATTTCTGAGCATAGAGCCAGGAGTAATGCCTGAGCGCAGCCTGGTGTGACCGAAAATCAAAAAAAAAAAAAAAAAAAAAAAAAAAAGATAAGATGGGAAGGAGAATAGTGAAAGGTAAAGTTAAGGGCTCTAAATGGTCACTTAAATAGCAAGAAGGTTGGACCTGAGAATTATTATTTTGGCTGAGGCATCAAAGTTTCGTCCATATCTGATTAACCAGGACTCTGAAAACCTGCTGAGAAATAGGTTCTGTGGGGACAGTGACAAAAGAAGAGATAGTACAAAGCTTCCCTCTGTACCATATCCAGGCTTTTGTATGGAATTTCCATTACTTTTCAACATTTTCCCCCTAGAAATGAATGTTGTCTCTTGCAAAATATTGGGATGGGGAGATGGCTCAAAGAACTGGAGATCATGTTTTATGTGTAAGAGATTTCATTCCTGGCACCTTAGGGTCCCCTCAGGCATTGCCAGGGGTGACTCCTGAGCAATTCCTGAGCTTGGAGGAGTCAGGAATAGTTTCCCCTCCCAGCATTACTGAGTATGGGCCAAAAACCAAACAACACAAATATTGGGATGAATAAGACTTTTGACTTGGTAGGAAAATAGGGGCAATTCCTTAGAAAGAACTTTTTCTAAAAGTTTTTCTCAAAGTTCTCACCCCTTATTTCAGGGCACTCACCACCACCCCACCCCTTTGAGTGGTGTCATTCACTTTGGGAAATAACAATTTAATATGATGATACAAAAGATCATAGTGGTATGGTCTACAGTTCTGAGCTTTTTACAACTTTTCAGTTGTAAAACTTTTGTCTGTGGCCAGTCTCGGAGATGTCTGAACTCAGCACTGGCTGTTGTCACTACATATTGGCAGCAGCACAAGCAGCATTCTCTAACTAGAGAGGATGATTCTGCTCACAAGCTTGACCCCAAAGTATGGGACTTTGTCGGGAATGCTTAAGAGATGAGGAAACTTGAACTCAAAGCTCCAGGACTTGGGGAGCCGTAATACAGATTCAGTGACATCGAGCTAAGAATTCCCAATGAGAAAAAGCCTGGGAAGTGGCACAGGAGATGCCCTGGCAAGTGTGTAGACCTATGCATATATGAAGTGATACTGGACTCTGGGCAAAGAAGCCACAAAACCATATTTTCACAATTCATTTTCTGTTTTGAGATATGTAAGGACTGAATTTCTTTTTTCTAATGTTCCTATGGCACAGAAACTTCCTTGTAACCATACTGTTCCTTTGGCTTATACTTGGGAATCACTGCTAGTAATTCTTTAAGGGCATTGCAATTTTTTTTTTTTAATCTAACCTTGGGCTGGCATTTTGGGCAAACAACATGGCAGTGAGTCCTAGGGGCTTTTGTCCCAGAAGAACAAAGGACTACTGCTGTCACCCTGAAGTTCTTAATCTTCAAAGGGGCTCACATTTTAATTTTGTAGGGGCTGTGCGATTAGCTAGTGAGTCCTGCCTATAATGTCAGAGTTTAGATTTTTGGTTTTTGGGCCACACCCGGCAGTGTTCAGGCGTTACTCCTGGCTGTCTGCTCAGAAATAGCTCCTGGCAGGCACTGGGGACCATATGGGACACCGGGATTCGAACCAACCACCTTTGGTCCTGGATAGGCTGCTTGCAAGGCAAACATCGCTGTGCTATCTCTCCGGGCCCAGAGTTTAGATTTTTTTTTTTTTTTTTGGTTTTTGGGCCACACCCATTTGACGCTCAGGGGTTACTCCTGGCTATGTGCTCAGAAGTCGCTCCTGGCTTGGGGGACCATATGGGACACCGGGGGATCGAACCGAGGTCCGTCCTAGGCTAGTGCTGGCAAGGCAGACACCTTACCTTTAGCGCTACCGCCCGGCCCCAGATTTTTATACTCCTTCAGCAAAGCATCACTGCTGCTTGGCCGTCCTCGATCCAGTGCTGGGCATGCCAATAGGAGCAAAAGTGCAGAAATGTGTTATGTCCTGAGGAATGGAAGTGTATAGAGTAGACTGACTACATTTTTTTTCTTTTTTTTACCAAATTAACTCTGCTTTTCTTGTTTTTCGTACAGGTGGAAGAATCACCTCATGTGTCTTCTAAGCTTCAGAATTTGAGACTAAACAGTTTAACTCCCAGACAACTTTTCAAGCCCACAAATAATCAAAAAACTTAATCTTACTGTCACTTGCTCAGAACCTTTTTTTTCCCCCATTTGACACACAGTCCAAACATCATTGCTTTCCAACTCTTAAATTTAAAAGGATGTGTGTAGCTAGTTTCATTTTTAAAATATTTATATTGTCAATATTTTAAATTCATTTGATCAAAGACAACAAGTTTCATCATGTTTCCCTTTGAGAACTGAAAGTACTGGACATGAAAGAAAAATTTATTTTGTGTTCATTTAAAAAAATTTTTTTTGGTCTTTGGATCGCACCCGCTGATGCTCGGGGGTTACTCCTGGCTCTGCACTCAGAAATCACTCCTGGCAGGCCTGGGAGACCATATGGGATGCCGGATTTTGAACCACTGTCTTGGATTGGCTGTATGCAAGGCAAATGCCCTATTGCTGTGCTATCTCTCCGGCCCCAATTTTAAAAATTTTAAGTTTTTCTTTTTCTTTTTCTTTTTCTTTTTTTTTTTTTTTTGGTTTATGGGTCACACCCGGCAGCACTCAGGGGTTCCTCCTGGCTCTCTGCTCAGAAATCACTCCTGGCAGACTCAGAGGACCATATAGAATGCCAGGATTTGAACCACCGACCTTCTGCATGAAAGGCAAACGACTTACCTCCATGCTATCTCTCTGGCCCCATAAGTTTTTCTTTTTGATAAAATGAACTGCCATGATCATTGTGGATAATCTTTGCTAGTGAACTGAAGCCCTAGTGAAGAGAGCCTGTAATTGACGTACATCCAGGACATCAAGACTTCTCAAAAATCTGCTGTTTGCGCCATCACTGCTGCCCCTGTCATTTCACCTGGGATATTTTCCTAAAAATTCTTTCTAAGCTTGAGAATATCTTTTTTCCCCCCTTTGAGAGATCATGGACATAAGCCTCTATAAAATTCCGTTGTAATGTGTTTATTTGATATGCCTATAGATTGCAAAATGATTGCCACTCTATCGTGTCAGTTATTCCCTTGGGAAGCACATTGATTTGACTATTTGGAAAAAAAATTTATTCTGAGACTGATCATAGATAAAAATATAATATGATATATATTTATTAGATGGCAATGGAAAAGGTTAAAAAGAATTTACTCCATCCCAATTTTTCAAAAATAGCCTTGTTTCAAGTCATTCATGTGAAGAATACAAAGTATTGAGTGGTTTTTACTACCTTTAAGAGAACTGGGTAAAAAAAAAAAGAGAACTGGGTGCTGAAAGGAAGAAAGTTACATGCAAGGCACTCCTCCTTCGACAGACCACAGTGTCAAAAGAGAGAGAGAGAGAGAGAGAGAGAGAGAGAGAGAGAGAGAGAGAGAGAGAGAGAGAGAGAGAGAGAGAGAGAGAGAGAGAGAAAGAGAAGAGAAGAGAAGAGAAGAGAAGAGAAGAGAAGAGAAGAGAAGAGAAGAGAAGAGAAGAGAAGAGAAGAGAAGAGAAGAGAAGAGAAGAGAAGAGAAGAGAAGAGAAGCAACTTCCCTGCCCTAGAGACTGTTGGGGGTGAGGAGATGGGAGAGAAATGAGGGGGAAACATTGGTGGCGGGAAGGGTGGACTGGTGAAGGATGGTATATGTTGTATGACTGAAATACAACAATGTACAGTTTGTAATCACAGTGCTTAAATAAAAAGATTATTTTTTTTAAAAGTTGTATATCAACATATGTAATTTAGAGTATTATTAATTATCCTGAAAGAAACTTCAGGAGCCAGAGGTTTCTAGCAGATCGGGTGCTTGCGTTGCACAGAGCCAACCTGGGTTCAATCCCTCATACCGAATGATCTGAGCCTGTCAGGAGTGATTTCTGAACCATGCCTGGAGTAAGTCCTGAGCATGTCCACTGCTGGGTGTGACTGAAACAAAACCAAAGAACTGCTACACTTAGCTCTAATCTCCTCATCCCTAGACTACAACTATGTCACTAAGGATCGCCTCTTTGGAGCCTTTCATATAAACAGAATTTGCCAGGGGGTAAGGGGGGCATATTCCCAGCAGCACTCAGGAGTTACTCCTGACTCCATACTCAGAAATTACTCTTGGCAGGTTTGGGGGACCATATGGGAAGCCAGGGATTGAAACTGGGTCAGCCACATACAAGGCAACCACCTTTCCTGCTGTTCCCCATAGACTGATCTTTTTATTTGATTTGCATAATTTCAAATGTTATCTTACCATATGGTTCCAAAACAACCTATAAAACAAAACTCCCTGTTTTAAGAAAAATCATTCAGTGCTTCCCTAGAAATGTTCTTTTAAGTGAAAACATCCTAATCTCCTGTCCACCCCCAAAATCCTAATTTGTACCCAAGGCTAGTACAGTCCACTATTATTTTGGCAATCTGTCTTCCACTTTGGGAAACACTACTGTAGCATGCATCAGTGTTTAATCTCTCTTCTTTTTGAGTCATTTTTATTGATGGATTGGTTAGGTTTCTTTGGGCCACACCCAGCAGTGCTCAGAGGTTACTTCTGGCTCTGCACTCAGAAATTACCCCTAGCAGGCTGGGGGATCACATGGGATGCTGGGAATCAGACCAGATCCCTCCTGGGTCAGCCTCATGCAAGGCACTCTTCTATCTCTCTGGCCCCTTTTTAAGTTATTTTTATTTCTTAGTCATACTCAGAGTCCTCAGGATTTACCTGGCTCTGTACTCAAGGGCTTTGCAGTACTTAGGGACCATACATAGGGTGCTTTCTTGTCATGGTGAATTTATTCCTTTTCATCAGCAGATGACACTTGAATGATTTCCTTGTGTTAGCTATTATAACTAATAATAGTTATGTAATGATATATAAGATATATATTGTAGTTATATAATAGTTATGACATAAATGTAAAGTGTGGAGATATTATTTTTTATATTTTGGGTCATGCCCATTGATGCTAAAGGTATCACCCCTGGCATTGTTCAGCGTATCACATCCAATGCTAGGAACTATAACCAGGCTTGGCCTTCCTTATTTATGGTAGCATAAACTATAATGCTTTTCTGATCCTGTAAAATATGTTCATTTCTTCTTTTTTTTAATCAAAAATCTTCATTAAAATTTTTCTGTGAAATTTGTCACACCTGCAATGAGGTCGTTATGTCATTCTCTGAAGGTTTACCAAGCAGTTTATTGCTAGTTGAGTGTCTTGTTAATTTTGTTTGTTGAGCCTATGTGGCCTCCATGATAATTTCACATCTAATTTGGTGTATTCCTACTGGGAAGTCATTATTAAAATTATGGGAGTGCTCATTGAAGGAAACATAGGCAGAACACCAAGATTTAGACCTCAAGGAAGTCCTTGATGATAGGATGCCAATGGCATAGGCTATAGGAGCATTAAATCTGAATAAATGGGACTACATCAAACTAAAGTCTCTATGGCAAAAGAAAGATGGGCTAAAATTATAAGACAGCTAAATGAATAGGAGAAAATGTTTGCACTTAACTGATCAGATAAAGGTTTGATATCTAGGATATACAAAGTACTCACAAAGGTTAACTCCTAAAACCTATAAACCCCATCAAAAAATGGGGAGAGGAACAGATACTTCTCTGAGGAAGAACAACAGATGGCTAACAGACATGAAAAAATGTTCATCATCACTTATTATTAGGGAAATCCAAATCAACACAACAATGAGATATCATCTTACACCAGTGAGGATGGCACATATCAAAAATAATGGGAACAATCTGTTGGTGGGGATATGCTAAGAAAGGAATTCTCATTCACTGCTGGTGGGAATGCTGCCCTGGTCCAATCCCTATAGAAAACAGTATGGTGAATTTTCAGTAAATTCAAAATTGATCTGCCATACAACCCAGCAATCCCTCTTTTGGGTACTGTCCCTAGGATAGAAAACCATTCAAAAAGATGAATTCATTTACACCACTATTCATTGCAGCACTCTATACAATAGCTAAGACTTGGAATCAACCTACATGTCTTAACAACAGACGAGTGTATCTTGAAGATGTGGATACAATACAATGGAATGCTACACAGCTGTAAGGAATGATGTAATCATGCAATTTTCATGGATGGAACTGTATGATATGTTAAAGTAAGCCAGAAGAAGGATAAATACAGAATGATACCACTTTTATGTGGTATATGGAATACATATATGCATATATGTATATAGAATATGCATATATAATATGCATATAGAACTGCATGAAAAAATGCAATGGTCCAAATGGGAGTTGTGTCTAACACCCTTGGCCCCCAGAGTATAGCGAGGAAAAGGAAAGAAACTGAGTGGAAGAGAAGAAACACAAATATGAAAGGATGGTGGCTAGAGGACAAACAGTCTGGTCTCAAGTGCATTGGTGGACCAAAAAACCAAACAACAACAACAACAAAAAAAACCCAGAACCAAATATCCAAGCCAGAGTCAACAACAATGAATTCAAGAGACCCAAACTCTAACAATCTAAACTTTAAATGAGCCTGTTATACTGGCAGGCTGGGGGGAAAAGATGATGGTTGTGATACACTCTGGGAACATGGTGGATGGAGGTCGACACTGGTGGTGGGATTGGCCTTGATTCATTGTATGACATTGTGTATGTATGTCTGAAATTCAACTGTGAAGCACTTTGCAAATCACAGTGGTTCAATAAAATAAAATAAAATTTAAAATTGCTTTAATTAAACTGATGACCAATTTAGCGGACAACAAATAAATAAAGAATAAAATTATGGGGATGTTGTGTGGCCACAGGTCCAATACTTTGAGGATCTGTGGAGCTGGGCTTAATAAATCCATTTCTGTTGGGTACATATGTAGGAGTAGAATTGTTGGGTTATATCATTAAACTTCGTGTTTAACCTCTGGAGAAACTGCCAGACATTTCTGAAGCAACTTTGTCCTTTAGTGTAATACTAAGTTCTGATTATAGTCATCCTAGTGGGTGTGAAGTGAATGTATGGCTTTGATTTACATTTCCTTATCATTAATTATCTTTTTTTCACCTGCCTTTGGGCCACTTGCCTCTTCAGAGACATTTGCAGATCTTTGCCCATTGTTATTGTGGTGGTGCTGATTTGTCCCTGGACCCGGTGCTCCAGGAATAGGGCCACACGTCTAGCCTATTGTATTTTTTTAAATTAATTTTTATTTTTGGCCATGCCCAGTTGTACTTAGGGGTCACTCCTGGCTTTGTGTCCAGGAATTACTTGTAATAGGGCAGAGACCATAAGGGGCATAAGTGACAACCTAGGTTGACTGTATACAAGGTAAGTATCCTACCAGCTGTACTATTGCTCTGACCCCCTACTAATTTATTTTGATCCCTTTTAACATTGAAATGGTCTTAATTTAATTTTTGGTTTGCCAAACTAAAATGATAGAAATATAATTTATTTTTCTTTTTTTTTTTAAATTAAAACCCTTTTTCTTTTATGAGCTCAGATCAAGTGTAGAACCTTCATGGCAATAAAAAAAATATGGAACGCTTCACGAATTTGCGTGTCATCCTTGTGCAGGGGCCATGCTAATCTTCTCTGTATCGTTCCAATTTTAGTATATGTGCTGCTGAAGCGAGCACTTATTTTTTTTTTTTTTGATTTTTGGGCCACACCCGGTAACGCTCAGGGGTTACTCCTGGCTATGCGCTCAGAAGTTGCTCCTGGCTTGGGGGACCATATGGGACGCCGGGGATCGAACTGTGGTCCGTCCAAGGCTAGTGCAGGCAAGGCAGGCACCTTACCTCTTGTGCCACCGCCCGGCCCCGAGCACTTATTTTTAAATGTATGCTTAAACCTTGCTAAAGTCATTTTGAGGTTTCTTTTTGTTTTTTATTTGTTTTATATTTTTGTTTTATATTTGTTTTTATATTTTTTGTTTTATTTTTGGGGGGGGTTTCTTTGTTTGTTTGTTTGTTTGTTTTGGCCACACTCAGCAGTGCTCAGGGCTTGCTCCTTGCTCTGCACTCAGAAATCTCTTCTGGTGGTGTTCAAGGGACTATGTAGTATTCCAGGGATCAAACCCTCCACCTTACCCACTATACTAGTGATAATTTTGGGGTTAATGCTGTGTGTTTGTGTGGTTGTATTTTTGTATTTCAGAACATAATTAGGGCCCAGGATATGGCCTAAAGAACTGGAGTGAAGTTTTGTGTGCAGGAGGCCCAGATTTGGTCTCCAACATCACATTGTCCCTGAGCACCTCTGGTAGTTCGGGGAATAATTTTTAAGCGCCACTGGGTGTAGCTCCCAAACAAACCTGATAGCATAAATGTTTGTTCATAAAACTTGGCGTTTTATTTTGATTTTCATTCCTTTTGTTTGTTTGGTTTTGGTTTTGGTGTCACACCTGGCAGCACTCAGGGGTTGCTCCTGGCTCTGCGTTCAGAAATCACTCCTGGCAGCACAAGGGACCATATGGGATGCTGGAATTCAAACCACCATCGATTCTGGATTAGCTGCATGCAAGGCAAACATCCTGCCACTGTGCTATCTCTCCAGCCTCCAAATTTGTGTGTGTGTGTGTGTGTGTGTGTGTGTGTGTGTGTGTGTGTGTGTGTGTTTTAACAGCTCATGTATATCAGTCTAGGGCAGGTGTTGTGATCCTTGAAGTTGGGACTCATCTTTGTCATCTAAAACAAAGGAGTTATGGCATGGGTTTGATCCTGTTTGCATATTCACGTTAAACCAGTGAAGATACTAGTTCCAAGAAATAGCATTTCTGCCACCAATGACGATGATCAGTTGGAACTCAAACAGCTTTAAGTTCAAAACTCATGATTTTGTTGCTTTTATTTATTTAGTTGTTGTTTTTGGGCCACACCCGGCTGCACTCAGGGGTTACTCCTGGCTTTGCATTCAGAAATAGCTCCTGGCAGGCTCAGGGGACCATACGGGATGCCAGGAATCGAACCTGGGTCATTTCAGGGTCGGCGTATGAAACACCCTACCACTGCACTATCACTCCGTCCCTCTTGTTGCTTTTAAATTCATGCTTCCTTCAGAAAATTATGTAACAAGCATTATGTACAGTTCTGTCTAGAGCAGAGTTTCTTAGACTTTTTTCCATTTGTAACTTCTTGTCCCAGAAATGTAAGCACTGCCAGAAACATTTCAGATTTGTTATTTATTTGATTTTGAGTCAATTTGGGGGGTGATATGCCTTCAGAACTTACCATGTTGCCAAATTTTTCCTCAACAGTACATTCATTTACATGGACCATAAAGAATTTCAGAAGCTAAAGTCCAGAACTCTAAAATATATTCAAAGGAAAAAAATGCATATATATATATATTTTGCTTTTTAAAACCACTGTTTATTCCATTTGGTAGAGGGATTTTCCCCATACAAATATTCGCAACAATTTTTAATTCCCCAAAACCATACATAGACGATAAATATCATGCTATTAAAGTATTAAATTTGTACAAAAATACTTTACAGTTTAATACTTGTCTGTTACAAATAAAAATACATATTTAAGTGACTCATGATCTTTTTTTTCTTAACATAACTCTGCTTTATACTTTCTTGCCCTGGAGGTTCTGAAATATGATTGAAATAATATATTTCTTTGCACAAAAAAAAAAAAAAGGTGAACTTTTTCCTTAAACGAAGGACACAGTGTTCAAATGTTTTCGTAAGCAGCTGTTTGAATCATTGACCAAATGAAAGTGTTTGAAAAATAAATGTTTCAATATGGAGATTCTACAGTCAATATACAGATCTATTCTTTTAATATTCGCTAAATAACAGTTATTAGTGTGACTATTCAAAATATCTGAACAAATGAAAACAGTTGCTGACAAACCTTAAAAGCAACTGTCACAATTTATTATTGCTTTGAGGGATGGTAATAATTGGCAATGCATTTTGTGAAAAATGTATTTACAATTTCAGTAAGTGGCATGGCTCAGAACAAAAGATAGTCCAGTGTCATTTTTAAAGTTTATGTGCCGTACACCCCTCAATATAATCAGTTTTCAAAGCCTATCAAGCAGTATGAGTTTGATTTGCCTATCAAGACAAACCTCATTTTAAATTCACAGTCTTAGCTGTGAATTTAAAAAATAAGATATTATACCTAATTCTCAGTGTGACTACCCACTCTAATTCATTATCAGATATTTTCAGCTATTAAAAATGTGTCCTTAAAAAAAAACCCCAAAAACAAAACAGGTCACAAGACATATCCTGTTTGATCATCTGTTGCATAGGGAATAGCATACATCTTAGCTAAAATCATTCCTATACTTGGGCAGAACATTTACCACCACCTATTATGGTCTCCTACGTGCATCATTGCTGAAACATGTCATGTAACTTAATCTTATAGCTGTCCCCTTCCCTTAGCAGCAGCCCCCAGTGGTCCCCCAATCTCTAATTCCCCTAATAGAGCCAGTTTTAATAAAAGCCTTCTTGGTCACGTTCTTACATGAATGACTTACTTCTTTATAAGAAATTGATTTCAAAGTGAATTTAAGGAAATCGTCAGTATTTTCAAACAGACATTTCTCTTTGTAAAAAGTGGTAGGAAGATGATCTTGTAAAAAAATTTCCTTTGATGTTCTTTGTGAAGGGGAAAGAGGGTGCTGACCGTGTGTGTGTGTGTGTGTGTGTGTGTGTGTGTGTGTGTGTGTGTGTATGTGTGTGTGTGTGTGTGTGTGTGTGTTTAATCTCTACCATTGGGCTGGACAGAAAGTTGCCTGCCCTGTACCATAATGGTCACCAAAAAAGAAATCTCTTCAACTTGAAAAGGGAAGTGATGTTAACATGAGCCATGAGAGATGGAATAGACCCCTGTGCTTGCAATAATGCCACGTGATTATCTGTGCTTAAAAGGTCACAGACATCTTAAAGGGATTTTCTTTTTTTGTTTTTCTTTTTTTTTCTTTTAGCACCATGTAGATAATTGTCTTTCGTCTTGCTTTATGAAAAGCGTTGCTATAATGTATTAGTGGGTTCTCGTATTTCCAAGTGACCACCATGGCTAGGCTGTTGGTAAAATGCATTGTTCTGTTCACTCCATTCTCCTGGGAGAGTCTGTTCTATAGACTTCTGGGAAGCAAGTGGGTTTCTGCTGATGACCAGGTCCAGCTTATTACCGGATTCTGCTATGAGGGGCACGACAAGGCAGCAGTCAAAGTCTCTTGTTCGGACATGATTCACCTGAAAAGTTGAGAAGTACAGTTATGAGTCATAGTATCAGAAAGGAAATCCCCCAGTGGAGCATTTTGTTGCATAAAGCCCTTTGGATGGGCTTGGATGGTGGTGGATGGAGATGGAGGGTGAGAGGTCTTTCTCCTCCAGCCCAGGACATGTGTCTCTGGCCTCTCTCCAGCCAGTGGTCCCCAACTTCTGGATAGCAATGGGTAGAGAATGCACACGCAGGCTTCTTCAGGAGATAACATCTTTATTTGCCCTGGCCAACATGTGTGGCCTAAATCATGAACCTATTTAAGCACATGCTATCCTCAGCTTGCCCTATGTCTTAGCTTCTTTCAGCCATCTCTCCTCCTGCCCTTTCTCCAACCTCCATCCATGCAAATCCCTTTTGCCCCTGAAGCCAAACCTTTATGTTACCTACCAAAGACCCAGCCAAGACATGGGCAGGTCTTTCTTGTAGGTAAGGTTACACAAGAGGAATGGGGAATGGGGTTACACATTCAACTAATTTGTGTGGAGAGAGGCTATCCCCGCTTTAGCCACAGACTAACATTGGCCTGGCTTCTCTGTTGCGCAACTGTAGAGCTCCTAAGAACAGAGACAAAGAAAGACCCATAGTCAGGTTGAGCAGAGCAGATGGGCTCAACCCTAACTGAAGCACCAACTGCTGAACAGACCACTAACTACAACAAGAAGAGATTGGAGGGGCTGGAGCAGAGGCGCAAGGCATAAGGCGACTGCCTTGCTTGCGCTAGCCTAGGATGGACCAAAGTTTGATCCCCCGACATCCCATATGGTCCCCCAAACCAGGAGCGATTTCTGACTGCATAGCCAGGAGTAATCCCTAAGTGTCACCAGGTGTGGCCCAAAAACCAAAACTAAATAAATAAATAAATAAATAAAAAAGAAGAAGGGGGGCTAGAGAGAAAGCACAGTGGTGTTTGCCTTGCAAGCAGCCGATCCAAGACCTAAGGTGGTTGGTTTGAATCCCGGTGTCCCATATGGTCCCCCATGCCTGCCAGGAGCTATTTCTGAGCAGATAGCTAGGAGTAACCCCTGAGCACCGCTGGGAATGGCTCCCCAACACCGCCCCCCCCCAAAAAAAGAGAAGGGATTGAGTAACCAAGAAATTTTTTTTGAGTCAGCATCAGAAGGGGTCTAGCTCACAGATTCATGTTCCTGCCTGTGAATTCCCTCCCTCAGAGGTCACCCTGCTTCTCCTTTGCTTGTCTCCTCCCTTTATTTCTCTTCATGCTGACCAACACACTTGTAATTATCCACACACTGCCTCTATATTCTCAAATTTGCTCCTCAGTGTTTTCAGGTTTGGGACTTGACCTTAATATTGTACACATAGTAAATTCTGGAATGGTCTCTGGTGTTCATCTCCTTTGGCCTTTCAGCAGTCGTTACTTTCCACATTCATTTACTCCCCCTACCCAATTTTTTGGCCTAAATTCAGCATTACTCCTGCCTCTGTGCTCAGGATTTACTGCTGGTAAGACTCAAGGGGAAATGGGGGAGATAACTGAGGTCTGTCTCGCAAAGCAAATACTAATCTACTATTATACTCTATGTGGTACCCATTGTACTATTTTGACCCCACTTTCATTTAATATTTATTTATATATTTTATTTATTTATTTGGGCCACACCCGCTGATGCTCAGGGGTTATGCCCTGGCTATGCACTCAGAAATTGCTCCTGGCTTGGGGGACCATGTGGGACGCCAGGGATCAGGGATGGAATGAAGGTCTGTCCTGGATTGGCTGCATGCAAGGCAAATGCCCTACCGCTATGCTATCGCTCTGCCCTCACTTTCTTTTAAATCTCTTTTTCTTTGGCACCACTTCTTTTTTATGTGGGCCACACACAGTAGTGCTCAGGGGCTACTCTTGGTTTTGTGATTGAGAGGAGTCTTTCCTGATAGTTCTCAGAGGATCATGACTTGTCATGGCTCAAACCTGGGCTTCTGGCATGCAAAATGCAACTTAAGCCTGTTGCACCATCTTCCCATAATATTTTCATGCTCACTCTGAGTCCTTTCCTGTTGATATTTCTGCCTGTCTTTTAAATTAAGAAGCCAATTCTCACTTTTCTTCTCTTTCTTATCTTAAGTGTTCCTTGGGCAAATGCATCCAAACTCCATTGTTCAGTATCTTAAATCTTTCTTTCTGGCTCTATCACCTCTCTTCAGCAAGAGGTCCAGAATGTCGTCCATTACTTGGTTTCAAGTCCAAATGCTGCAACATAGTGTTCATGGCCCTTCACAGTCTCAATCCACCATTTTCGCAGCTCTAACTTCTGTGAAAGTATATATGGCTTCAAGTCATTCATTCAAAAGGCATTCTAAGTGTTAAATAGCTTGTCAAATTTTGGAGAATCTATTGGAAAGAAAGGTACCCTACACTCCTTGTTCTTTTTTTTTTTTTTGGTTTTTGGGCCACACCCGTTTGACGCTCAGGGGTTACTCCTGGCTATGAGCTCAGAAATCGCCCCTGGCTTGGGGAGACCATATGGGACGCCGGGGGATCGAACCGCGGTCCGTCCTATGCTAGCGCTTGTAAGGCAGACACCTTACCTCTAGCGCCACCTTCCCGGCCCCCACACTCCTCGTTCTTAAGCCTGAGGTCTATGCACCAACGTTGGCTGGTGGATATTTCTTTGGCAGTCTACCATTTATTTCCCTCCAATCATAGAGCAGCTACATCAGTGTTTTTTGTTTGTTTGTTTGTTTGTTTTTGGATCATACCTGGCAGCACTCAGGGGTTACTCCTGACTCTGTGTTTAGAAATCACTCCTGGCAAGCTCGGGAGACCATATGGGATGCTGGGATTCAAACCACTGTCCTGCATGCAAGGCAAACAGCCTACCTCCATGCTATCTCTCCATTCCCTGCATCAGTGTTTTTTTTTTTTTTGTTTGTTTGTTTTTTTGGTTTTTGGGCCACACCCGTTTGACGCTCAGGGGTTACTCCTGGCTATGTGCTCAGAAATCGCCCCTGGCTTGGGTGGACCATATGGGACGCCGGGGGATCGAACCGCGGTCCTTCCTTGGCTAGCGCTTGCAAGGCAGACACCTTACCTCCAGCGCCACCTACCCGGCCCCGCATCAGTGTTTTTTAATCACCAGTCTGAAGACTAATGCTGGTCCACAGGAATCAAAAAGCAAGAGGCACAGGTACAGGGTTGTGATGATTAGCTGTTCTTCTTCTGACAGATGCATAGATAGTCTTCAGGCATAAAAAGGTGAAAACCATTACCTATACTAATACAAGATGGATTGTTCTATTGACAAGCTTAAAATGGCCTCCAGAATTGGCTTGAAAATGCTCTAGTTGATCAATGACAACTGGCTTCATAAAGCAATCTCTGAAAGTCAATCAATCAGACATGCAAGCTTTGAAAGTCTGCTGTTCGATGAGACCTGTGCACTGAAAATACTTAAGACTGAAGTCATCCTCTTCTTATCCTACAAAATGCTTTATCAGAAACCTCTACATAAATTCAGGATTTCAGACCTGGAGTAAAAGTACAGCAAGTATGGTGCTTGCCTTGAATGCTGCTGATTCTGGTTTGATCCCTGGCATCCCATATAGTACCCTGAACACTTCCAAGAGTAATTTCTGAGTTCAAAGCCCAGGAGCATCATTGCATCTGGACCCCCGCCCCCAAATAATCAAACAAAAATTGAGCTTTGCTTTGCTTAATGAAATGAAACTTGACCATATCAGTATTTCATTAACTACACATGGTCCTATATGATTACTTTGGTGAGGTAAGGGTTCCTTAGCAGTGCTAGCAAGTGGGAGCTATTTCCAGAGATACTCAGCTTGGCAGAGTAGACCCCCAGCATCTACTGTTCAGGCCCAGTAATATAGTAGTATGCTGTTACTCAGAACTAGAGATGCTGAAAGCCACAGGGGCTATAACTGGTAGTGTTGGGAAGAGAGGTATGCTTGTGGGCATACAGTAGGAGGGGTGAAACTCAAACAAAGCATGTACTTTAGACATTTGAAACATTTTCCTGCCCCCTTAAGTTAAGCTTTTCTTCAGATTTTGTGTGTGAAATATGGAAATATCAAAGACTAAAGTTTAATAGAAAAATAATGTACTAACTTTGTTTCAATAACTGGCAAATTCTACCAAAGAATAGGTACTTTAGGGGCCGGAGAGATAGCATGGAGGTAAGGTGTTTGCCTTTCATGCAGAAGGTCATCAGTTTGAATCCCAGCGTCCCATATGGTCCCCTGTGCCTGCCAGGAGCAATTTCTAAGCATGGAGCCAGGAGTAACCTCTGAGCACTGCCAGGTGTGAACCAAAAACCACACACACACACACACACACACACACACACACACACACACACACACACACACACACACACAGAATAGGTACTTTATAGAAAGTATAGGAAGGGGCTCCTATGTCAGTCTTTCTTTTGTTGGATGGAGTGGTGGTTCACATCTGGCATTACTCGAAACCATATAGTAGCAGAACCAAACTATGGTCCCAATGTACAAAGCATGCTTGCAGCCCTATAAGCTATATTCCTGAGCCTGCCCTCTATACCAGAAGCAAAAATAAATGGGGTGCATTAGTTAGTTAAAACTCTGAGGTGCTAAATAAAATTCCACCCATGGTCATACCTGTAAGAGCCTGTCATAGGGCTTTAAGCCACCGAGATCTCCAGGTCCAGCCGGGCGAATATTTTTAACATACACTCCTTTCTCTAGCAAACCATCCGCAACACTGAATCCAAAGTCCTCCATGTCTGAGCTCTTGTACAAGGTCACCTAGAAAGGGAGCAAATGTGAAGTGAGCATTGAACTAGACTGAGGCCTTTCACCATTTTGCTAATAACACTTTTATCTTTCCAAACTCCTTGCAGTAATATGCTAGATCTGTAATAGATAAGGAAACTTCTCAAACCCCTTTTCTCCAAGTATGTCCTTGGATTTTTGTAAAATTCCAATCAAGATTGAATAAAAGGAGATGATATGTGTTAAAGAGGCCTGGATCTTTTCTTTTTCTTTTAAATTACATTCAACAGATAAATAGAAATAAACACACATATGAGAATTTCCACAGAGCAGGCTGTTTTCTTCATCTCTATTTTCTTCCTCATCAACATCATATTGAAAGTAATCAAGGACAACTTGGTTCTCATGGGCCACGCAAGAATTCTTTTCCCACCGCCTACCACCTGCCTGTTGCTGTTCTGGGCAGAGGATTCTTTTCCTCCTTGGAACAAGTTACAGGTAGTCCATCCTTGGGTTTGCCATGGATTCCCAATCTAAGAGTATATCCAGATTGTTGAGAAAAAAAATACCTTAAATGACCTGAGAGTGTTTCTGTAGCAAATATGGTACCTTAGGGTCTGGCTTTTAAAGCTCTCTTGAGTACTTGCCCAAGGCTGGGTATAATAACTCAAGATAGTTGCCTCCTATCAGCTGGCCTCAGAGTTACTCTGAAGTCAGATATGGCCCATAAAGCACTTCTACTCTTTTCTCTGCACAAGTTGATCTAAGGAAGCATTTGTATATCCATCAAATGTTAATGCACACTATCTAAATATATTCTGGGTGCTGGGGTCCAAATTGCAGGAAATTAAAGGGCAGAGACTGCTGTTAAGGTAAATGCTGTGATGTCTAGGGAGAAAGTTGAAAAGTTGGAGAGTACATGCTTGCCAATGTGGTAGCCCTAGACTCAATCACTGCATTACACAGTTCCTCCATTACTTCTGCTGTGTGCTCCCCTACTCCAACCCCCAGGAGAAAGTTGCAAAGATAAAACAGTCGGAAAGCCCAAGAGCAGGGCTCACTCATTCAGGTAGATCTGACTGAGAAGCTCAGCTCTTCCCAGGATACGATGAGTGTCACCTAAAATTGCGAAAGGCAAGATAATGATAATGCAAGAAGAGAAACATGAGTAGTGTTTGTCAGTCATGGCAATCCTCTCATTAACTTTAAGATCATGGTGTGGACTCAGAGCATTGCCTTTCCTGGGCTCCAAACTTGATATATCTCTCACTGCCAACTCGTCAAGATCAAGAGGTTCATAAATGGTTAAAAACTAAAAAACATCTTTTATTTTTCTAGACAAATCTCTCAAGGTTAGAGGACACTAGATTTTCATGGGGAATTCAATGATGCTCTGAAAAATAGCAAATAACAACTAATTAAATTATTTCAAAGAACACAACAAATTCAAAGACCATCAATTCACAAAGATAGGGAGCAGAGCCAGTTGCTCTTAAAGCAGAATCAGCAAATGGTGCTTAGAAGCCATGGCTCTCCTGTTGTGTAGTGGCTCCCGTGATTTATTTCCTGCCCACAAATAAATCTAAGAATTCTGAGCTTGAGCCATGTGTCCCGCCACTGATGATTCCTTTATCTCGGCACTTTGCTACAATGATTGCTTTTGATCTCCCAATGACTCTGTAGAGCAAAATCATCCCCTTCCTGCAAATGAGGACACTGACTCTTGAGGTATTGATGGATGGGCTTGTCTGGTTGGAATGGTGCAGCTTGACGGTTCCTCGGTACAAGAGCTGACCTCGTTTATTGTGCTCTCTTACCAAATCATGATTATGATTACTATTGTGGATAATTTTTTTTTCTCTGATAGATGACCTCCTCGCTGTTTAGGCAGCTTTTATCCATTTCCCAGTGATACGTGAAAGATGAATAATTGATCATGTCCCCTCAGCAGGGTCCTTCTGGACTTTCATGAGCATCTGCATAGAGTTCGGCAAATGAATCCAAGAGCTTATGACGACTGTGGGCCACATGAAGCCAGATTCATTTTCCAGGGTCTCTGTTTTGTGTGGAACCTGGTCTATAAATACTGTGCCTGAATTTCTTTTTTTTTTTTTTTTGGTTTTGAAAGAGCCAATTGGCCTCTTAGAACCAGCACTCCAGGCAAGGAGAATTCCACTAGCTCGGGTCAAGGTTAACAAGTTGTCAGCACTCGTGGCCACCCCTAGAAATGGCACTAACTGGAGTCACAGCACTTCAGTGGAGACTGTGTTTGATTTTCTAAGCCAGGCTTTCCCATATCTGAACAATGTCCTGGGGGTAAAGATCAGAAACAAGTACTCATGTTTGCAGTCTGGATACAAGCCATCAACTTGAGCGACAGCCCGTCTCTACACTGAGGCCTTGGGCTTCATGTTTTCTGTCGTGAGGAAGCCACTCAAAAGTGACAGTCATGGCCAGTAGCAGTTCCTAAGGAGCCCTGGCTTCCTAATTGCTTAAGGACCTTCTCTTTAGGTGATCAGCTTCCTGCAGAGCATCTGGCACTTGGACACCACCAATTGCAGACTTTTTGCACGTTTTGCAGACACCACCAGGGGGCCCTATTCCTTTAAGCTCACAATTCAGGACTGAGGACAATTCCCACATTCCTCCCAGTGCATTCTCCCCGCCATCTCAGTTTATGCCCCACACTTGTTTGCAAGACAGACTGGCAGCTGCTCCTGCCTTCCCATCTGGGAAGCCCACTTGGCAGAGGACAGGAAGGGACACCTGCCTCCAATGTTGTCTCCCACACTCATGCCACCCAGGCATGTGGCACCCCGTGCTTGAAATACTGGGGCTTAGTCATATCAGAGATAGACGCTTGGATCTGGGCTCTCAGAGGCTGACGGGCTTTGGGACCGAGATACAAGCAAGCGAGCACCAGTTTTAAAGATCTCTGGCAGATGGATGTGTTGCTCACCCAGTTCATCCCATTTCATACCCTCATTTCAATCTCTCACTTCATATCCTCTCCAGGAAGAAAGAGCTAGAGCAGGCTCTAAATCTCCTAGGAAATCAAGCCAAGCCATGACAACTGATGGTCACCAAATAATCATCAGCCCTAGGATGCTCCTTCTATTTGGCACAGTCATTGGCCCTATTAGCCAGCAGAGTTTGTCCCAGTTTCTTTGCTCTGTCTGCCTGCCCTCGACTCATGGTACCTGCCAGTGTTCTTTCTGCACCTCCCAGGTTGGTTCCTGCCCAACTTTCCTCCACCATAGATCCTTTTAAATTTACCCTGCAATTTTATTGACTTCTAGGATCCTTAGGATTGTGTGGCTCCTTGCTCCAGGGGTCCTCTGCATCTCTAAGATTTGGGTACTTTCCACAGGACTCCTAGGCTTATGAGGATTTCAGATGATGTTCAGTGCTTTTCAGGAAGGACAAGTAGAACCTGATCAACTCTGTATTGAGTATTGAGTTTTGGGTTTTATTTCCTCAGGAATGATTACGGGCTAACCATAAAGGCTTTGGAATAAGAAGAAAGCATCATATACTCCATCTACAGGAGAGAGGCACACCAGCTCTGCCTGGACAACCATCCACATGAGCCTCAATATGGCCCCAAGATTGTCAATATGGGAATCATGGTGGAAGAAGAGTCTGTGTAAGCTCTCCAAGGACCTGGTCACCAGAAGCCTCCCCGGCCTTCCCTAGAATGGAACTAGTCATCACAGTGGGCCTCATTTACTTTACATGGAAGTGCATGTTCTACAGATGGAACTACCTTACAACCTAGAAATGAATATCTTTGGTGAGAGAGTGAGAGAGAGAGAGAGAGAGAGAGCGAGAGAGAGAGAGAGCGAGAGAGAGAGGGAGAGAGAGAGAGAGAGAGAGAGAGAGAGAGAGAGAGAGAGAGAGAGCTCCAAGCATGGAAAGGACTAGTATAGTCTCCAGCATCTCATGCTCCCATAGGAGGAGTAGCTGCCTAAGCATGGAGGTAAGGGTAGCCATTGAACACCCCCTGGATGTGGTCACATAACTGAAAGCAATCAATCAAAGAGAAGAAACATAAAGGGATGGAAGAAAAAAATAAATGAAAGAAGTCTTCAGGCCAGAGTTACATTTTAGGGAAGCTTTTGGTCAGGTGTGTATGTGGGGGTGGGGAGAGGCAGGGGTGCAGGGCAGTAAAGGAAGGGGAGGGAACTTAGGCCACACAGTGGGGGAAGGCTTAAGGCCTCTGTGTCCAAGAGTAACCCCTGGCAGTGCTTCTTCACTATCTCTGATGCCACGGATGAAACCAGGTAGCAAGCAAGCAAGCAAGCAAGCAAAGCAAGGGCAAGCATATCACCTCTCCAGCTCTAATTACTTACATTTTATTTTATTTTGGTTTTTGGGTCACACCCGGCAGTGCTCAGGAGTTACTCCTGGCTCTACTCTCAACAATCGCTCCTAGCAGGCTCAGGGGACCATATGGGATGCTGGGATTTGAACCACAGTCCTTCTGCATGCAAGGCAAACACCCTACCTCCATGCTAGCTCTCCGGCCCCTAATTATTTACATTTCCAAAGCAGATGGTAGTGGATTCTACCAGACAGAGGATCAAAATCCAAGAAGGAAAGTGCACACAAGTTTGTCTTACAAGCCTGCACCTGGGCCTTCTCAGCCTGCGCTCTGCGATTCTGCTTAACTTGCCATTTCTACTGCTCAATTCAGCCTCTGCAAAGGTGGCCAGCAACTGGTAGAAGAGGAATCCGATGCAAATGAGTTCTGTCTAGTAGCAATGCAAATGATTCCTAATCATTAGAAAGGATAACCTCAGAGGCATTGCCCTTATTTCCCTATAAATCATTGAGCAGATTTAATTCTCACTTGGAAATCTTATTCCAGCGTCCCTCATCCCTCCTCCCTACCAGTGACAGACTGAATGTTTCTTTACTTCCCCTTTGAACATGATATGTTAGGTTACTGTCACTTATTTTTTACTGCCCTCTATACATTTTTTTTTTGGCATGAGCTAATCCATCTTATGATAATTATGTTTCTAAAACAAAAACAAAAAAATAGGGGCTGGGGCCGGAGTGGTGGCGCAAGCAGCAAGGTGTCTACTTTGCCGGTGCTAGCCTAGGATGGACTGTGGTTCCATCCCCCGGCGTCCAATATGGTTCTATCAAGCCAGAAGAAATTCCTGAGTGCATAGCCAGGAGTAACCCCTGAGCATTGCCAGGTGTGGGCCCCTCCCCCCCAAAAAATAGGGGCTGGAGAGATATACAGCAGGTAGGGTGTTTATTTTGCACACAGCTAACATGGATTCCTGCCCATGTTATGGTCCACCAATCCTGCCAGAAGTGATCCTGGAGCTCAGATACGAGAGTAAAATCTAAGCACAGCTGAGTGTGACCCTTAAACAAAAATGCAAATTAAAGAATTGTTTTCTATTTTTTTGTTTGTTTTTGTGGCCACACCCAGGGATACTCTGGGTTTATTTTCTGGCTCTGTATTTGGGAATTACTCCTGGCAGTGCTGGGGGGCCATATGGGATGCCAGGGATTGAACCCAGTTCAGCCATTTACAAGGCAAAAGCCCTCTCTACTATGCTATTGCTCTAGTCCTTGTTTTCTACTGTTTGAAAAGCATGTTTGAACAGAATCCCTGATAAAAGCCATTGATGGAAATGACACTTTTTGAAACCATTAGGGCTGGATGACACTCACTGTGTAAAACATACAACTCAAACTCAACCCTATTCTCAACACACACACACACACACACACACACACACACACACACACACACACACTTTCCAGGAAGGACAACTACATTTCTTGGATTCAGGGAATGACAGCAACTATACACCTACATTTCACTTTATAGAAAGATTCTCTTCTGGCTTCCACCTCCTTCTTGATACTCTATAGACTAAATCTAAACTAAATCTTGAACTTGGGAGCTGGAGAACAGCTTCAGTTTCTGGGGCTCTGCCATTTGATGGTCAAAGCAAAACAGATGCTTATTTCACCAGAAAAAATGCTGCTTGGGAAGATTCCTCCCCTATTTGCAGGAAAGCCAGATTCTTTTCTGCTAAGTGAGCAGCTGAGATCCAGAGTAGGTCATGGCCTATGACATACTGAGATAACACAATCCTGGCTCTCTCGGACAACCAAGCCTGCATCCTCTTTGACTGAGCACTTTGCCTGAAGACAGACTAAGTGGACCTAGCAAGGAGTGCAGCCAACAAAAGTTTAGGGGTTAGAAAGATAGCACAGTGGATAGGGCACTTGCCTTGCGTATGGCCCACCAGAGTATGAAATTTAGCATCCTATATGGTTCACTGAGTACTCCCAGGAGTAACACCCAAGTGCCAAGCCAGATCATCAGGCCTGGCATGAGGACTCATCTGGCCTTGAGTAAACCCACCCACCAAGGTGTCTAGTGATGAACGATGTATGTGACTGAAAGAGACAAAGACTTGCATTTCATCACTTTCTCCTCCAAATTAGGATTAAGCCTGTGCTTAATTTGGGAAGAAATTTGCAAAAGAAGCTGGTTTTATTAAGCACTGCAATTAAATTTATTCTGCCAAAAAAGAAGAAATCGTCTCTGGTTATGCTCAAATAGATTGAAAATGCAAAGTGAATTTGATTGCAGGAAGAGTGGCTGGTGGCAGAAGTAGTTGAAAACTGACAAGCTTTTGTTTTCCTCCCTCCTGGTATGTGACTTAAATATTCAAGCTACTTGTTGCCATAAAGAAAAGATGGCACTGACAAATAATTGTCAATGCCTTTTTTCAAAGAGATAAATAAAATACTTGTGTACAATGCAAAGAATTTCATGAGAGTGCAATCACAAATGACAGGGGAATAGGAAATGTCTATCGATTATTTTGTAAACAAATATTCAGAAACTGGGCAAATACCTACTCTCATAAAAATTAGTTTGCCTTAAAGGATGGAAGAAGAAAAGCTTGACTTCATGTTAAAAATAGATTAAGTGGACACCAAAGGATATTTAAGCTTTAGAAGGGAAAGAAGGTTATCAATGAGCTGTGGTTAAAATCACAAGCAGGCTTATCTTCTGAGAGAAAGAATCTGTGATAAGCTGCGTCCAAACCTGAATTCATTTTAAAGATAAAACTCAGAAGCTGCAGGGGTCAGAGGCTCAACCTCATTTCCTCTTTACCCTGCCACTGAGCTGCAGTCGCTGCTCTCGCTGAAATAGAATCATTGCCTGCATTTATCAATGCCTAAGGGCCCAAGTCTCCAATATGTTTTTGCCAAAGAATATAATAAAGAAGTTGCCAAAATGTAGATTCTGTGTTTACACTTCTCAAAGTACTGACCAGGCAGGTTTGGGTAGGGGCTCTGCATTTTGGGGGCTCTGCATTTTCACCAGCTCCCAGGTGATCTCGGATGCTCAAGATCTTCAGAGGTTCCTTTGCCAAATGACTATATTCTGCAAAGGTTTGGTTGAGCCTCTCTAATACATCTTAAAATCAGCATGATGTGACATTAGAAAAGAAACAAAGTGGAGTATATTAGTACCAGTTCTTTGGATTTACTCAGGAGTGGGAGTATATATCTGTACAGAAAAATGAGGTCAAAGGTGGTCTAGACGATGCCAAGAAAGTGCTTCTTAAGAAATGCAATTTGAGTGAGCACTGCGATAAACACTTTGGCTTCATTAGAGAGGATTTTGAATTTCTTTTTTGAGTTGTTGAATAATCAAAAACCTTTTACTGTTGCCTTATTTTTTTTGCCACTCCAATATTCAGCTCTCAGAGCCCACGGTATTTTGATTCACAGTTTAAGAAGACAGAATCTAAGGGAACAGGAGTGTTTCCTTTTCTGGGAAACCTCTCTGGCCCCCAAATCATCTGCCTACTAATTTCCAATCCTGATTTCAGCTCCTACTACACCCTATTCCCAGGTCTAAAAACAGCTTTAGTTCTCTGTCTCTAGTTAGGAAAAAAAAAAAAAAAGGAGCTTTGGGCATTAAGAAAGAGAAGTGGACAACTTGCTGGCACCCAGCAGACCCTCAGACACACAGATCACAAAACAAGCTCAAACCAATGAAAACTCTGAATGGAGCTTGGTTTCATCTGAAGAGATAAAGGGAATAAGGAGGAGAACTGGGTGAAAACTGAGAAGCAAATAATGGCGAATTAGCCAAAATCTCCCCAAATGGAAGATAAGTTAAGGCTTGATTCTGTTCACAGAAAATGCTATTTGAAATCCATCACTAGGAGATGGAGTTGTTTTGGCCTTTTGTTTTCCTGCTTAGGATAGGGATGAGTCTATATATTCATGAACTATACATTCATCCCTTTCTCTTTCAGCTGCTCTTGAAAGAATCTGCTAGTGAAGAGCCAAAGAAGACATAAAGAAATAGAAAGCTGGGGAGGGAGAGAACATATTGGTGGGCGTTTGCCTTGCATGAGCTGACCTGGAGAGATCTGCTTTGATTCTCAGCATCCCATATGGTCTCCCAACCTGCCAGGGGCAATTTCTGAGTGCAGAGCCAGAAGTAACCCCTGAGCACCACCGGGTGTGGTCTAAAATCCACAAATCCCCATCCTGCCTAAGCCACATCTGCTGCTCCCATCACTCACAATTGCTGCTTTGCCTATCATCCGGCTTCACCACTCCTCTATGGCTCTCTGCAGAGATACCAATTTGACCAAAATCCCAGATATGCTGGTATTTGGGTTAGCATCACTAGGACATTTTTGGAGTGAGTGCAGACACCCTCCCCTGCCTCCTTGTACGGTGGAAGCTGAAAACATGCCCCACAAAACAAAGTCACAGTATCAGCAATCGTGCTTGGAATTCTTGGAATGCTTAGCTGCATTTTCAGCCATTCAACAACTCCATTCTTTTTAAATACTGTCATCCCAGTAGGAACACACCAATTTAGACACCAATGCATATCTGAAGACATCTAATATTCAGAAACAAAAGAAGCAACAGACCGATCAACCAGCAACAAGCGCTTACTGTCTTTTCTCAACTGCAAATCTTCTGACAATGACTTAATGACCTCATTGGAGACATAATAATTTTTACAAATCTTCTTGTAGTTGTACTCTTCTTTTTGTTTTAATAATTATGCTCCCACTTACCTGGAAACAAATGTATGATTAATTATGCCAACTATGTGGTACATGGTCTTTAAATAAAGTAGTTTGTATTAAAATAAACCCTTCACATATTCACTCTACCACCATGGTCGTCTCTATATGCTTTCAGTGTAGGAAGAATGGGGAAACAGGGATTTTGCATTAGTGGGTTAGCAAGATTCTTGTTTTGAGGCCACTGCTTCATTCTAGGTAATTGTGAGGTGGACCACGAAGAGTACAATACATAGCAGGGACTTAGTACTTGCCACTATCCTTTCCCTTTGGGTTGCAGGATGGTGGGTTAGGAAGTTTGCTCTTCTCTAATTAGAGAGGAGATAAGGCAGTTTTCTTGGACACCTGAGATCTCTGGAGAACCCAGCACTCCTGGGACAGCAGAATTAAAATTGGCTATGCAGCTTCTGCTGCAAAATCACTTTAGGAGTCTTTACAGATGACTGCTGGTATTGTCCGTTAGCTTACTCAGATATGTGATCAACAAAATTCTTGCTTACTAACCAGACACAACAATTTCAGGTAACTGGATATACAAATAAATTGTGGTTTGTGGGCCCACAACCTAAAATATCAGAGACTGGTTTTCTATTGTCTATAATTCCTCCCAGGCACTAATCATGTTGGAGTATTTGAGATTCTTTTTTCTATATTTGAAAGACCATGCCATTCCCCATCCTTCCTGAAGAGTCAGCACTTCTAGGAAATCCTCCCTGTCTCTTCTCTTGTGGGTGAGGGTCTTAGTCCCAAAGACAGTCTATTTCTTTTCTATTGTTGATCTTAATCCACGATCTTCCCTCTGTTTCCACAAATAAATGTTCATAGACTATGTGCTCTCTGGGATTCAAATTACTGTTTTGGGGTCATATCAAGTGGTGCTCAGGGTTTCTTCCTGACTCTGTGCTCAGGGATCACTCCTAGCAGGGCTTAAGAGATCATATGTAAAACTTGGCTGCATGCAAAGAAAGTGTTTATTCCCTGCAATGTCTCTTTGGCTCTTGAAATGTAGTTTTAAGTTAAAGCACATACATAATATGTATATTAAATGAATAAACCCAGGACTAGAACACAACATACAGAGTCCAATTTTCTTCCCACTCCTTTCATAGTATCTTTTCTCAACTGCAAATAAACTGCTAGTGTTGGTAGGTGATGAAGGAACTAGAAGTCTTGAGACAAAAAGTCTTATGATTGCTCTTTGGGGTAAGACAACTGTAATCTCTAGCTTAATTATTCTTTTTTTTGAGGGTGTGTGTCACATCCAGTGGCACACAGGGGTTACTCCTGGCTCTGTGCTCAGAAATTGCTCCTGGCAGGCATGAAGAACCATTATGGATACCAGAATTCAAACCATTTCCATTTTGGATCTGCTGTGTGCAAGGCAAACACACTACTGCTGTGCTATCTCTTCAGCCCCTCTAGTTTATAGTTATTAATTAACTACAGAAAGTCTTAGGAATCACACAAATGGGTGAAATGAGACTGTTACTATCTCAACACTAGTAACTGAAAAATAATGCATTAATTCTCTGAAATAAAACTTGATATCCCTTCCTCCCATGGCTCTCTTTGGTCCAGGCTCCACAAATACTGTCATTTACATATGCCAAGTTTAAATGTTGCCAGAAACTGGAATTCAGCCCTGTGGACCACAGAGAATTTTCTACCATAAAATAAAGAAAGACAACTATTGTAGGTAGAGATGGAATACAACCAGGGCTTATCCAATTCTCATTCAAGATGCCTAAATTATGTTTCAAAGAATCTAATGTCTCCTGAATAACATAGCTATTTACTTATCAATCATAATTCGGATGAAGACTTTACCTATTCCTTCCAAAATTCCTTTTTCCTGAAGCAGTGCTTGTAAGGCATTTGAAAAACTCTTTGCCTTTCTAATGAAGGTTGGGATAAAAAACCATTTTTAAAGTTTGGATAATGTTAGAAGCTCAAATTTTTTACAAGAAGATTCGACCATAAATACATACTTAATAAAATTACTGCCTGAAAGGCAATCTTTTCTTTTTTTAAAATTTTTTTAGAGAACATCCACTTTTTAATTACTGCAGTTTGTCTAATCACCATAGACAATTTCTGTTTCTATTTAAAAGTGTTTTCACATGTATTTTCAACATAGGGCTTCACATTAAAATATAAAAGGTTGCTGTAAAAATTCTGGAAATTATCCTCAAGTTAAATACATTTATAATTATTCACATTATTTGTTTTGTTCTAAAAATAGTTTCTTTTATTTTTTTGTTTGTTTGTTTTTGTTTTTTTGAGACACATTAGTTATGCTCAGGGGTTACTCTTGGCTATGTGCTCAGAAATCGTTCCTGGCTTAGAGGACCATATGGGAAGCTAGGGATCGAATCAAGGTCTGTCCTAGGTCAACTCGTGCAAGGCAAATGCCCTACCACTTGTGCTACCACTCTGGCCTCAACCTTCTCTTAAAAAAAAAAAGCAAAAAACAAAACAAAACAAAAAACCCAGAACCATCTTCCAAAAATCATGTTTCCAGAGAAAAGTCTCTGGTGGTTGGCTGCAAGCCTTGGCTTCTTTCCCTGAACCTACAGTGGAATGTCATAACCAAGCTCACACCAGCATTCCCACTCTGCAGAAGGAACCCCAGGACACATATGACCCTCCTGACCTTGTGCAGCTCCACAGGTGTTGGGACCATGATCTCCTTTATGTCTTGTTTCATTTTTCGCAGGGGCACAGATTTCCGGCCCACATCTGAGGGTAGGGTGTTACTCCGAGTTGTTTGGCTGTAGTGTGGCCGAGAGCTGCTCCGTTCCTGAAAGCTGGCCTGTCGCCCCAGCTGACTGCGAGATGTTGGGGCCTCGTGATTCAAACTCATCGTGCTCCCCGACATAATCGTTGCCTGTGGCATTGACAATTTTCAGAAACAATTAAGCCAAAGACTTAAAACATGAGGGTTGGTTGCTCAACATTAAACACATTTCTCCTTCTACCCAGTCAAAATACAGTCTCTTCGGGGCATAACCAAAGGCTGGAGAATGGACGTACTAATTGAACTATGAAAGTCTGGGGGAATACTTGGCAAGTCACATTTATAATGCCCATCTTAAATCCAATTTAAGTATTTAAGCCATTGAGTTTATTTAATCAAATACCACTCCTGGCACTCTTGAAGCAAATTGAAAAGTACTAACATTTGCTTACTGCAAACTACATTTCAGCATTAACTTTCCACTGAATGGGTCCGGCAGATGGAATTCATGAGATAACCTTCGATGTATCTTATAGAAACTAAGAACTTCATGGCAGTGGAACCGGGCTGCCTCATGTTGCAGTCTAACTTCCAATGCCAATTATAAATAACAACTGGCAGAAAGGGACTATTGATAGAAAGGTGCCAGTTTCTACCCAGTGCCAACTGACTTCCACTGGGATCACGTTTTTCTTTTGGCTAAATGACTTGCTCCAGAAATTTATTCACTGCTTAATACTTCATATCATATGGTATATGTATGTCTATGTTGCTTAACAATAGCCATTGTGAAGGGCCAGAATGATAATACAGTGGGCGCAGCATTTGTCTTGCATGAGGCCGAGCTGGGTTTGAGTTCTTGTCACTGAGTTTTCTGAGTATCATCAGTGATCCCTGAACATAGAGCCAGGAGTAAATCCTGAGCGCCAGCAAGCATGGCCCAACACATACCCCTCCACTCACCCAAAGGAGAAAATAGCCATTGTGATCTGGGCAGGAGGTTAGGTGCTTGCCCTGCAAGTAGCCAATCCTAGTTCAATCCTTAGCATTGTATATGGTCTGCCAAGCACTCAGGAATTACCCCAGTGCGCCGAGCCAAAAGTGGTCATGTTGGGTGTGGTCTCAACTCTCCTCTTTCCAAGTCAGTGTGTAAGATACTCAGAGAGGATAGCTAACAATCATTTATTACGCTATAGGAATCAATTTTTAGCAAAAAGCAATAAGATAAGGGTTGGAAACTATCAAATAAATTGGGAAAATCTGTTGAGTTTCAAATATATGCCCTGTCTAATTCCCAAAGAATAACAAGATTAGATCCTGAGTAGAGCAAAGTCTGGATAGTAGATCTAAAACCAGTACCATGTTGATGATATTCATTTTTTCATTGAAGTTAGAGCTTATTAAACTTATGAAAATGTACCTGTAGCCAACTCTGTACTCTGGATAAGATGGGTGTGTAAAGGCAAATTAGCATGACTAACAAATCTACTTGAAACCTTGGGAACAGAATTATTATTTTATATGCCAAGCAACTGGCTACAACATATCTGATGGCTTATATCAACACTGATGCTAAAAGTAATACAAGCATAATTTGTAGGGTTTCTTCAAATGCATTTACTCATTTGAGCCTCACGTCACCTTTTTGAAGCAGGTTCTCCTAATTCACAGGGGTGGAAACTGAGGTACAAAAAGATGGCTCAAGGTTTTAATCACTCCCTGAGTCAAAGTATTAAAATTATTGATCAAAAGGGAATAAGAAAATTGAATAGTACTTTCATTTTTATCTAATATTTTATATTATATTTTATTTTATATTCCTGAGATTCAGCTGGTATGTAGCTACATACCACTAACAAGGTCTTTGGAGAGCAGCCAAGTGTTGGATCATGTGTCTGTATATTCATAACTTTGGTTAAACAAAAAAGTAAACTTATGCAGTGTCTGACTAGATCAGTTATCTCACTGATGCTTCTAAGGAAGAAAATTACAATTATAAAAAATCCTGATGGGTCACAAAACATGTATACATGGTGTGCGCAATATATATAGGGTTACACAAAATATAACCCTATAATCACTTTAGTTATTGTAGTTCTTCACTAGGTGAAGAAAAACAGTGTCTGGTAAGGTAAAAAACAAGATGCCCAGGCATCTGAATTGCAATTTTAGCAATGACTCCAATTCTTTTTATTTTGGGAGAAAACTCTAAATCTTTGTTTTGTTTTTTGAGGTGCCACATATGGCAATGCTAGAAGTTGCTGCTGGCTGCACACTAGTGAATTACTTATGATATTGCATGAGGAGCAATATGGGATGCTGGGGATCAAACCCAGGTTGGTTATGTGCAAGATAAACATCCTACCCACTGAACTATCATTCCGGCATCCCAACTTTAATTCTTGAGGGTATATAGCTCCTCAAATAATTACTAGGCTAAGATGCATAATATTTTTAGACAATTAAAACAAAAACAATTTAAGTGATATTATTCACATTATATAACAGGTAAATTCTATTTTCAGTCTTTTGAATTGCCATGGCTAATTCTTTTATTCACAAATATCTTTGCTTAATCCACCATAACTGACTTTATCCAAGGATGGTTTACTGAATGTGGTGACCTTCTATCTAATATTATTTACAGACATTGACTAGTTCTTTTTTGCTTTCTTCCTTCCTCCTATGCAGTCCTCAGGCAGTTCAGGAGCCACTTCCTTTGATATCAGCCCAGTTGATTTAATGCATGGGCCCAGTGCTATTGCTCTCATCTTCCCCCAGGGCTGTGCCTGGTGATTCAGGAATTGAAATGAAATGAATTGAATTGAATTAGAATCAACAGGAATTAAACTAGGGTCTTTGCACATGTGTTTTGATCCATGAGCTGTTTCTCTGTTTGCTTATTTTGTTGTTGTTGTTAAAAATCTATTTTGAAGATCTATTTTTCATTGAGCCAGCAGGAAATACATTCTGATGAAGGAAATAGTATTATCAATAGGTCCTTAGCTCAACTTTCAAAGCATGACTCAATTGCTAAAAGTGAACTTATGTTGAAACAGTGACATTTATGCAAGAGTATGAACTCAAAACTCAAACATAAAAGCAATTAAAACCTAACCAAATAACATATGCTATCTAAGACTTGTTTTTTTTTTATTTCTAGGGCATAGATCACCAATTTTTATTTGGCACAATTTATAGTTAAAGTTTCCCTCCTACATTATTAGTGAGATAAACTTGGAGAGATCTGTGTAAGAGCTTTTAGTTAAAACTTCCCATGCCATATTAAACAAAAAAGTGAAATAGTCCATTAAATAAAAAAAGCCAAAATTGAGATTTCTATTCACATTTATTGAGCACCATATTCTGAATTAAGCACCATATATGTTTTAGTCATTATTATCCCCATATTTTATCAAAGATAAAATGTTTGATTAGAGAGATTAGGTAACTTGTTTAGTGTCTTAGTTTTAATTTTTCCCTTTGGTTGAAACCACACCTTTTTAGTGATAAAGTTGAATCTATTTCTAGCAATGGGAAAGTGACATATAATTTTTATTCCAATTCCTTTATTTTCTAATTTTCTACATTTATTATGCTTGTAGTATGTTTCAAGTCTTAATAGTAAATGTAAACTTCCTATGTAGGGATCTAGCTTCCATAATTTTTTCATAGTAGTATTTTCATTTAAGGCTTCAGAGTAAGTGGATAAATAAATATTCTTTGTGACCAAAGTGCAAAAAAGACTGATTTATGGATTGCCGATCATTCTTCTTAGTTGAGAGGACTTAAAATTCTCTTAGGTTTATAATTCCAACACATTTATTTTCTGATTTATTTTATTTTCACATTTATTTATGATCCCAATGGTCACACTCCCCTGAAGCTGTTAGAAAAAAAAATGTACAGGTTGGTGAAATATAAATCTCTATACTGATGGATGCAGTTTATATTAGATAATTATTTCCAGAGGAAAACACAAACTTTTCATAGTGCTTATTTATAGCATTTTCTTAGCGAATAGAAATAAAACTATTAGAAGAGCAGCATAGTCTCTGAAAGAAAAGTTGCAAAATAAAAAAATGCATGTAAACTAAAACACGTTTCCAAAAGCAAAAGTATAGGTTGAAGAATCGTGAACTAACCTCATTTTTCAGGTTGGGTCCCATTTGCTGATCATTCTACATATAGGCATGAGTGGTAAAAGATTAAACAAGTCCATTGATACTTAGACATCCTACCCTTTCTTAAAAGCTGTATAGAAAAAGACTCAAATTGCTAAAATCTTGGTTTAACTTCAATAGCAATGCCCATCTCCAAGCTCTTTAACTGTGCTCCGAAGATAAAATTCATGCCACATAAATACTATGATGTTGACAAATCCAAACTAAGAGTGTTCTCTATAATTTCCTTTGCAGAGTCACAGACATTAGATTCACATAAAATTTCCAGACATGCAATTGAGAAGCAAAATAATAGAAAGATGGAATAATCTTTGTAAGATTGCAAGTTTCACCCATTTATGCCATTCACATTCCTTATGGTGACCGGGAGAACCTCAGATGACATCAACATAAAAATGAAACTTTCCACTTTATTTTATACATATCAGAAAAAACTTAAAGAACATAAAAGGAAATAGTCTAGGATTTCCCAAGTCAAAGTATAAATTCTTTTTAGCAAATTCATAATGTTGATTAAAGAACTCACCAGGAGTTCATCTATTATACTCTATCTTGCTGCAACTCTTCAAATGCACATTAGGTTAATACGGAATCAGGAAGATTGACAGCCAAGCAGTAGGCACTTTTCTGGCTGCTTACTACACAGACTGGTCTTGCATTTTATTTTTTAAAACAGCTGCACTGTCATCTACTTTAAAGGCCAAACCAAATAAAATTTCCTCTTATGTTCCTCTGAACAATCAAATTAATTTCTATACCAGGTACAAATGAAAACATGCCAAAGGAACCTTTCTAAAGCAATTAAGAGAGTGAGATATGCCACTGCTGGGAGGCTTAGCTGGCTCCTGAGCAATTTGGTGGGGAACAGGTACAGTCAGGGTTAGCAGGGAGCAATGGCAGAAGCCACAAGTCAGTAAGCTTGAGGGTGGAAACGGGGGAAATACTTTCAACCGCATCATATAAAATCAAATTGCTGTCTTAGAAGGCAAAGGGGCAGGGAGGCAGCTTCACAAGCAAAAATATAAACAGAAAGGGTAGCTACCAAGAGAGTCATGTTTCTCAAAGACACACGCCTGTCAGCTTTCTCCTGTGGAAAGGGGTTAAAGCTTTTAAATGAATGAATTGGTGTGGTAAGTGCAAACTAAAAAGGACCAAAAAAAAATTAAAAATGAATGTACAAACAATGATAGTAAGTAGCAGGACTGAGGCTACCTCGAGTTCTCTCAGAATTCCTGATTGTCCACAAGTTTCTAAATCTTCCAGCGCTTGAGACCAGAAGTTTTCCTCTTGCTCAGCATCAGTAGTGTCTGGGGCTCCTGCAAAACTGTGTTGAAAATCACCGTATGGGATTAAAGGCACACTATTATCATTTCCCCCTATATTTAAAATCTTTCTTCTTCACCTCCACGCAAAAACTAGAGATAGCTATTGGATGAGCTTTTATTTCAGCTGTGGTCTCCAAGCAGAGCCAACTTCAATCTAAAGATGTTTGAAGAAATACAGTTTCCAAAACTGAAAGCAAGGACCATTATCTAAACAACTGCATTTCAGAGGGTTCCAGGTAAAGCTGAAGGAGCTGCAGCAACATGGCACCATACTGAAATACCTTTTAGCTAGTGTCTAAAGAACAATGAATCAAACTTCTCACTATGAGATAAAATGTGTTCCCTTCACTTATAAACATCAATACAGATAAATTAAGTGTGATCACTTTATTTTACATTGAGTGTTTATTTCCCATGATTTAATGATTTCACTTTCTGGCATGCTTTCTAAAACAGTACTTCAAATTTTATTGTGCACACAAACCACAGGGGATCTTGCTATTTATTTATTTGTTTGTTTGTTTATTTATTTATTTTAGGCATTGATTTATAATAGTGCTAGTAATAGTCTGATGCATATAATGTTCCAATTCCATATATAGGGTTAGCATTCTTCCACCAGTGTTTTGTGGTCCCCTTTTGCCCATGCCCCCTTGGAGACCAAATTTAAAACATTTCTTCTTATTATAATTTAAGTCGCATTTTATAATAATGTGAATTCTTTTTTTTTTGGTTTTTGGGTCACACCCGGCTGTGCTCAGGAGTTACTCCTGGCTGTCTGCTCAGAAATAGCTCCTGGCAGGCACGGGGGACCATATGGGACACTGGGATTCGAACCAACCACCTTTGGTCCTGGATGGGCTGCTTGCAAGGCAAACACCGCTGTGCTATCTCTCCGGGCCCAATAATGTGAATCCTTATGGTGCTATAACTTCTTACCCATTGATGTGTTCAACATCTTTGACCAATGTCCAAATATAACTTCTAGTCTCCCTCTTTATCTTTCTTCTCCTCCCCACCCACATACTCTCATTTTTCTTTGTGTTTATTTTTGGGCTATACCTAATGATGCTCAGGGCTTACTCCTGGTTCTGCACTCAGGAATTACATCCGATGGAGCCCTACCTTTTAAATAACCAAGAGGGAATTAGTGTCAGATTGAGTAAATGGACAATGATCTTACAATTACTGCTCTAACTAGGGGACAGTAAGCTCTAGCCCTATGGTTTGGTAGTGCCCAGTTTCCTGCCAAGCAGTCACAGATTCTTAGAATCCTGCCTGGATGACTATGACTGTCTTAAAGGAGCCAAAGTGAGCAGGATGTGCCACTGGAAATAGAGAAATTCTGTCTGGTTCAAGTGATGTAAAGATATCTGGAGAGGACTGTGGCTGAGGAAACTTACCCACTAGCAGTGGACTGGTCCCAGTCTTCATTATTCAGCCCCACATCTGGGTATGTCTGGCTTCGAGGCTTTGTAACTGGAGACAAGCTGCTTCTTTGCTTTGGACTCCTCCAGTCATAGGTGTTAAAGGCATATCCTGCAGCCTGAAAACCAGTGCCTGAAAGAATCATAAGAAAGCACAAGCGTCTATTCCTGAGAATATTGTGAGAAAGGTCTGTCTAGTAACATTTTCTTTTTTCCCTGCGGCTTCTACTACTTCGTTCAAGATCTTTATAAGATCTAAGAGCCTATTTTACTTTGAGGAAAAAATACATTTATGCCCCTGGTCTCAATTGGAAATATATATGGATACATCTATATCTATATCTATATGGATATATATAGAATCTATATCTATAATGATATATGGATTATAGATATAGATATATGGAAATATATATAGAGATATATATAAAATATATATATGGAAAATAACATGCTTCCACTCTTTTATGAGGTGCATTCTGTTGGACCTGGCTCTTCTTTTGTCTGGGCAAGACATCCAATGGTCAAGGATGTTGGGTCCACCAAATTCATATCCAACCTTTTTTTTTTTTTTTTTTTAGCAAATTCCATTTTCCTGCCCTGTCTGCCTTGTGCTCACAACAAGGATGTTGAAGGACTTTTTACATATGTCTTTCCAGAGGGTAGAATCTGGCACCAGATGGGGAATCAGAGCCTACAGAGTGGCTAATTGGAACTTGACTGTGATGAAATGTGGCTCTGTGGATCCTCAAATGGTAGTGAGAGGAATGAGGGCTTATTCCAATGAGAAATGATACTGTTAGCAGGTGGGAGGGTCAGACCCTAACAACAGCATTAGAGTCCAGTAGGTACTGACCAGGCAGTTGCATGCCATTATGTGTCACCTAACTTATTCTCTATAAATGTCTTCCCCAAAGGTACTCTTAGATATTGACTATTAAAGATGTGGCTGCTAATGGGTCAAACAGGACCTCAGGTATTTACAAATTTTAATCATGGCATTAGGAGGATCATGTCCACAGGCTTCCTCAAACCAAGTTGTCTGAGAAAGTATCAAGCAGGGTGTGTGGCCCAACTATGGCATTTCTTCTGGGTCCCTCTGAGAGGGCTCCTCCCAAACCAGACAGAACAATCACCAAAAAGAGGTATGTTCACTTTTGGTGTGAGATAGCCCGCTTCTCATTCCCCTTACCCGATTTTACACTTTCTAAGAGTCAGATATTAAAGAGAGATGTTCCTCAGAGGATCCTTTTCAGATAAGCTTACTGCCTATCACCATTCACTTCTCAGAGGGGAAAGTCTGTATGATTTATATTAGACAGAATATCCTTTTAGCTTTCCTTCTATTAGAATAATTCCTTAAAGAACTATTGCTAGTTCTTGATGCCTTAGGCTGGAGCATAAATATGGAGGAACAGATGCCACCATTGAAAAGCACATTTATCCAAACTAAGGATTCTCAACATTAAAATATTATAGTCATCGATTATTGCAATAGTTAACAATTACTGCATTACAACAAAGCAGGACATGAATTGGAAATAGATTTCAAATGATCTTACAGGGAGGCACTGAATCAGCAAACCTGGGTCTGGCCACACTTTCCTGGCTCAGGCAATGAGTCAAGAAGACCTCAGTTCAAATACCGGCTTTGCCAAATTCCTGCTCTGTAGCCTTGGTCAAATCAGCATAAATGGCAACAGTGATATGGACCTCACCAGGTTGGTAGAATTAAAAGAACAACGTAAACAAATACTTTCAAAATTTCCTAAATACAATGCATTTTAGCAAACATTACTTTCCATTTTTGTTTGGCCCTAAGGTGCTTTTCAGATTTTTGGAGGGACATTTCAGGTGATACTCTAGAGGCCAGAAAGTTCAGGCCTGATGATGCAAAACTGCTCGCATCTGAAAGCATGTAGGGGCCACTGGGCAACCCTAGCAATGCTTAGGGGCCACCAGGACAAGACCCAGCAGTGTTCTGGGCCTTAGGCAGTGATTGCAGGGCCAGAGATCAACAGCCCTTTGCAGTCTCTTCTTGGCCCCAGGTGGCCATTATTTTTTATTATTTATGAAGTCATCCAATATCCCATTTTAAAAATAGTATTATAAAATAGAGAACCAAGCAAGGGAGTTAAGCCTCAGAATTAACAATTCAGTAAATGTTAGTACACCTCCAAAGGGAGGTGAGAATTGAAGTGCAAAGTTAATAACTGTAGATTCCTAGTCTCAAACAGTGCAAATTAGCTATACGGACAGGAGAGAGAGGAGGAGAAACAGGCCTAGAAAATGAGATTTCTAAACACTGAGAAGCATTGTCTTGTTAGTTTGAACATACTGATGGGAAGAGCATTTATGCTGAATGTAGGTCACAAAAGTTGCCAAAGAAAAGGGAACATAAGACGGTGGAGTAAGAGGCTAAGTTGGCATTTTCTAATAGGACTGGATAAGATAGATTGGGTAAGGGAGGCAATAAAAATAAAAATCCTGTTTTTCATCTACATGCTTCATTAGTGAGTTTCTCCTTCACATCCAAACAAGAAAATATTCTAAAATATTCTGGTCCTTCTTAACAATCTCCCTTAGCAATATTACATATTCATCCCCATAGGAGGAGCAGAGATTTATTCAACAGTAAAATTTTGATAAAGAATGCTGGATCTGTAATCAATCCCTTCATGGCTCTCTCTGGACTCAGTCCCCTGTTGTGGCTGCTTTGTGAGGCAGGATACCAAGGTCCACACCTGTAACTTGTTCAGTTCAAAGGGGGTTCAAGTCTAAATAAGATGGAAACTCAGATGCTTAGTCAAACATCCGGGTATTTTTCCACCCTTAGTGCCAGAATATCAATTTGGGGAGTGGGTACTCAATAGACTTCTAGCTTTCATTGATGTTGAGTTCTATGTATGAGTTCTGTTCAAGAATATGTAAATGGAACTCCTTATGGATCCTCTTTTTTGGTGCCTAGAAGGTAGATAAAATAGCTGGAGCCTCAGTGTTTATATCTTGGGTTGATTAGATAATCCTATGATGGAAACCAAGTGCTAGGCAGATAGATGATACAACTAAGGGTTTGTGAATGTACTGTAGAGTTATATATTGAGTTTTTTTGTTTATTAGTTTTTGGGTCACACCTAGAAATGCTCAGGATCTTTAAGCAGGTATTATTCCTGGTAGTGTTCAGGGGATCAAATGGAATGCCAGAAATTAAACCCAAGTAAGCCACATGCAAGGCAAATACCCTACCATTGCACTATCACTTTGGTCTCTATACAATTATATAGGACTTTAAAATATCTTTTCAGTTCTATTCAGCTGAGTCAAATTCACCTGATATCCTGGGTGGTAGTTTGTTTTTTATATCTGCCTATTCTCTCATTTAAAGAAACTCCCAAGCCATGATTTGTTATTTGGGGAAATAACAAACCTGATTCTGACTACAGGCAGTGCAACTTTACTCAGGAAAAAAAATCCATGATGTCTTCAATTTCCATTTCTCAATTGATCTGGACTTAATACAAAGGAAGGAATTAACATTTCCAAACATCTATGCTATCTAAATATGATAGATTCAAACTGCTAGAGAATAGTGAAGTAAGTCTCAAGAGGTAGATAGATAGTCTGGCAATAGGATTCTCTTTGTAACTCAGAAGAACCATTTTCACATCAAGGTCAGTGTGCCTGAAGAAAAGTGGCTTCTTGGTCACACATTTCTTCCAGTCAGTAAGCCACACCACAGAACATCAAAAAAGCACGACCATATTGTAACAGTCACATTGAGAAAGCAGAAACCTGCCACGCTCAAGGAGAGAAGATGGTAGCTCTGAAGGCTCAACCAGTATCAGCCAATTTAATGCCTCTCTGATAAGGACTTTAGAGAGGCAATTTTGAGGTTGTTCAAGGAGCTCAAAGAAACCATGGACTAGAGAATAGTAAAGTTTAGGTTGTGTGGAGTATAGAAAGGTCTTATCAGAAAATATTGAGAAATGAGATAAAGTAATTCTACATTAGATTATAAAGAATTCTTCATTGTAAACTAAAGACCTTTGACTTTATCTTATAACAAAGGAGAACTATTGTGTTGTTGCCTTTTTAAAAAAATATAGGTAGTGTAAATAATACGTTCTACCTTAGATATCGTGATTACAATATTGTTCATGAGAGGGTATCATGCTTGCCATGCTCCAACTTTCCATCCTATATTAGAATGTTCACTTCCCTCTACCGCTGTCTCAGGGTCCCTTTTTAGTCCCTCTTCACCCATGTTAACCACAGTAATAGAGAGGCAAGAATAGATTTGGTTTATCTAACGATTTTGATAGCAATGTGGAATGGTAAGATACTTACAGAAAGGAGACAATTAAGAAAGCAAATATTTCCTCCTTCACGAATTTTCATGGTGGGTGGGGGGTAGTGGAAAGATTGAGTCACACCCAGTGGTATTCAGAGGCTATTCCAGCATTTGCACAGAAGTGACTCCTTGTAGTGCTAAGAAGCATACTTGCGCCAGTTGCATTGCATGGCAAATGTCTTAAGCCCTGTATCATCTCTTAAGTCCCTAGATAAAGGTTTCCATACACAGGTAGTGCAGGCCAAGGAGAGATGCAAGAGATATTCAGTTGTTAATAATGTGACATTTAAAGAGGTGCTCAAGGTAAGATGAGTTTATATAGCATGGTTCCTAATCTATTCAAATGAGGACACCTAGAAGGAGTGGAAATATGGTGGCTTTTGTTGTTATTGATTTGGGGCTATGCCCAATAATGTTCAGGGCTTTCTCCTGAATCTGCACTCAGGAATAACTTCGGGCAGTAATTCTCAGGAGACTATATGAGATACCAGGGTTTGAACTCGGGTCAGCAGCATGCAAGGATATTGCTTTGTCCCCAGAAACAAATATGAAAGATCAGTGATGTCTCAGAAAAAAGCCACAAGAGGACTCAAGAAGGTAGCCATCTGCAAACCAAGGGTGAAAAACTACAGGAGATTGCAAATCTGTCAACATTTTGATCTTGAATTTTATTTCTGGAATAATAAGGGAATAAGTTTCTTCTGTTTTAACCATGAGTCTATGAAATGAGGTTTAAACAACTCGAGCAAACTACCGTATTTGCCGGTGTATAAGACGACTGGGCGTATAAGACGAGCCCCTAATTTTGCAGTTAAAACATAGGTTTAGGCCTATATTCACTGAATCAGACAGAACTCCTGTGCTGCAACTGTATGTACCACAGTGAGCCAATCACAACAAGCAGAGGTTCAAAGGTTCTACTGTCATAGACTTCCTCTCTGACTCTGGCCAATCTGAGCAGGCTTTTGACAGTGTAGATTCGGTACAGAACATTGTCTAATTTGCATGCATCAAAAACCTGCTTGGATTGGCTGAGTTAGAGAGGCGGTCCGAGCAGCCTTGCAGTGATTGGTGCAGGACCGAGTTGGAAAATTCGTTTTGTGGCAATATTCAGACAATTTTTATTTAGCAGCATATTGAAACATTTTTCAGGATATACTCGGTGTATTAGACGACCCCCAATTTTCGGTTGACTTTTTTTTGTTTCAAAAGTCATCTTATACGCTGGAAAATACGGTAATATAAGGCATATTAAATTCAGTTTAGATTCCTTTTAGTAAGAATAAAGTTTTTTTAGGGAGGGGTATACCCCATGGCGGTCAGGAGTTACTCCTGGCTTTGCATTTATAAATAGCTCCTGGCAGGCTTGGGAGACCATGTAGAATGCCAAGGATCGAGCCCAGATCAGACTTGTGAAAAGCAAATGCCCTCCCTACCCACTGCTAGCGCTCTGGCCCTGAGAACAATGTTTAGTGTTATAGTAAAAAATAGGTCTTCACAAATGTAGACATGATAAAAAAATTGGTCTTCACAAAAGCACTTTTGGAAGCTAATGAGATCTGGGTATAATGACTTTTATTTTTAGATTAACTATATTTTAGATGTAAAATTCAAATACCCTATTATTGTATTGTTTTCAAAACCATAATATATTATAGATTAATATCTTCCATTTGTAGCTCTTAATTCATATTCAAGATTAATTTTAAAAGTAAACTAAACAATGTTGGTTCATATTTATGGATTCTGAAATTAGAGAAGGGTTTGGAAATTCAATTTTCAACTACAATTTTAGGAGTGTAGCTCCTGCCACTTTCATTTTTGGAAGCCAACTTTAGTATACAAGTGTGAGCCAGAAAATTCCTTGCCAAATTTGCTTCCTAAAGACCCAATTTTGTTAAGGATGTAAAAATGAAATCTTGTATTTGTGTAACTATTTGTCATTGTCCTTGCCAAAAAATTTCAGTGAGCGTGGATTAGACTAAAGTTATACAATGACAAAGAAAAGGTAGTTCTATAGTCTCTCAGAGATCACTTCCAAACCAGAACTGATAATAAATTACAGAATGCAATTCCTTCTTCCGTAAAGCTAGAATGTCAAACCATTACAAATAAAGAAACCTACCAAATTCTGAGAAAGTAGAATAATTGGGAGTGATGATAAGAAGAGAGAAGATACCTAGGGATAGAGATTTCTGGGAGCGTCCAATCTTCCAAACCAGGGTCCACTGCAAGAGACAAAACAATTCTTTGGAGCACTAGAGTGGATCAGTTGGTGGCAGGAACTTTCATGACCAGCATGGCATGTGGGTAAAGTCAGGGGATTAGGAAAAAGATAGCAAATACAGATGTGCCATCATAAAGATTGACAAGGTTAAGTCCCACTAATATGTTAGTCTCCTCTTATCTTGAATCTCCTTGTACAAATCTGAAGAAACACTCATAGGATTTCTCAGAGTGAGAAGAAAGAACAAATAAGACACAGAGGACCTAGGATATAGCTGAAAAAGCTGGCACATATACTTTACATACAAGATGCCTTTCCCTCTGGTACCTCTGCTTTCCCTCTAAGGTACTATTGGGCGTAAACCTTTAACACAAAGCCAGGGGGTCAACACTTATCCTGAGGACTTCTGGGTGTGGAAGAAATTCACAATAACACACATAACAGTAAAAGCCTGAAATTCTGATAAATCAGAGGGCATAAAGATAAGGGTTAAGAAAATGAGAGAATGGAAGAATTTAAAGCCGACTAGAAAAAGTTTGCATTACAGAGCTAGAGAGTTATGCAATAGAATTGAGTCCAATTGTGGACTTTTAAAAACACATTCCAGTTTCTTTTATTCTAGCTTTGATCACGCAAATCTATTTTTTCTCTTTTTTCCCTTTCCATCAATATACTTCAAACTGTTGGTACTTGTTAACTGTATGGTCCGTTATCTAGTAAATCCCTCTATCAGAAGGTTCTTATCTTCTTGGTCTATCAGTAAATACTCTTAGAGTGCTGCTGCTACTATAATGTGCCCACCATCAGATAGTTGTGGAATGAATGAATGGAATTGGAAGCAGAGAACAAGAAATAATGTGAATGCAGAGAATGCTGACTCTTGGCCCCTTTTTAAAGTGCAAATCTAACCAAAATGAGGGAATATGCACTGAAAGGCTTTATGGGAAATGTGCAAGGTCTTCCTGGGATAGGATCAAGGTAGGGCTGCTTAGAAGCTGCAGGGACAGTTTAGTGGGGAAACTCACGTCTTCCAATATGGCATTAAATCAGAAAAGAAATATAGTGATATGTCTTAATTTTGGGGGGAGGGACCCAGATGGCAGTATTCAGGGCTTGACATTACTTTGAGCTTAGGGATCAGTCCTGGTGGTGCTTGGAGGACCATATGTGGTGCTGGGGAGAAAACTGATTTGGATGCATGCAAGGCAAACACCCTATCACTCTGAATCATCTCTGTATTATTATTATTATTATTATTATTATTATTATTATTAGTTTTTGAGTTACACCCAGCAGCACTCAGGGGTTACTCCTGACTCTACGCTCAGAAATCGCTCCTGGCAGGCTCGGGGGACCATATGGGATGCTGGGATTCGAACCACTGTCCTTCCACATGCAAGGCAAATGCCTTACCTCCATGCTATCTCATCGTCTACCCCCCACCTCTTTTTGTCTTAACTTTTTAAAAGACTGTCATTTAGATATTTTCTTCCAATATCTAACATTTGTTTCAGGAGCTCTGATTGGCTTGAAAAATAGACAAACTATGTATGGTGACCTCTAAATGCTTCAGAGGTGTTACTTTTAGGAGTTTTATTTAATTTTTATTTAATAAAATTTGGGCCATACCCAGTGATGCTTAGGGATTACTCCTGGATTTATATTCAGAAATGAGTCTTGGTGGTGCTCAAGGAAGTAAATGGGATGCCAGGGATTGAATCTGGGTCAGCTGAATGCAAGACAAATGCCCTTCCTGGTGTGTTATGGCTTGGACCCCTCTATGTCTTAATGGCACAAACACTATCTGGAGAAATCTGGTGCAACTCATATCACACAAAATGAAAGAAAAGCAAATAGACTGTGATCTTGGAAAACACTAAGCTCAAAATGAGTGACAGGTACAATGGGAGTGCAGAACTAGAATGTTGAGGGGGGTCTGCAAAGGTAGTTCTGTCTTCACTTGATGAAGGTGACAGGCAGCATTTGTTCTGGGCCGTCAGTCTCTTTGCTTCCTGAATGCTTCACTTTAATCAAGTACAGACTTAACCCTGACCCTATTCAGAAGAGAGGCTCCTGGGATGACATACTCTCAAATAAGTTACCTGTAGAACTAGGGCTATTTTGCTTGCAAAAGCAAAGATTCAAAAGACGGGCATGCTCACTGCCTTTGTGTATCTGAAGGGCTGTCAAGGGGATGAAGCTTTCGACTAGTTCCCAATGAGCTTGAGGGTAGAGCTAGGACAAATAGGCAGAAGTGACAGGCAGGCAGATTGCAGCTCAATACCAGAGAGAACTTTCTAGCTACCTGAGTAATGCAAGTGGACAGGGAGAACTGCCTCAGAAATTAGGGAGTAACCTGTCAATGAAGCACTGCTTTTCACATAGCAGTGCTGTACTGGGCACAGTACTAGCTGACTTCCAGGTTCTCTCCTAATGCCTTAAACCTGTGATCAGTTTAGCCATCTGTTGTTCACTTTCATAATAAGGTTTGTTATGTGAAAGGACTTTGTAAATTCTCATGGTTTTCTATAAATAGAAGATATTAGGGCTAGTTTTTCATCCCCTTTGATCACTCCAGTTCTGTCCTGATTGACATTTCTCTACTTAACCACTATCTCTTTTCAACCTCATGAAGATCTCTAATTTATAAATGAGAATTTCTGCATGGCGCTGGAGAGATAGTAGAATGGTTAGGGTGCTTACCTTGCACACAACTGACTGAGATACTTAGCATCTTGTATAATCTCCGGAGTACCACCAGGATTAATTCCTGAGTACAACCCCTCAGTGTGTGACCCCCCGAAACCAAAAATAAAAAGAACCAAATTTCATATTATCCTATTTGCTCTCTAGGACTTCAAATTTTCTTTTCTTTTTTTTTTTTAAGAACATTTTAATATGCTAGCTGTTTCTCATTTTTTAATAATTTTTTTCTCTATTTAAACATCTTGATTACAAATATGATTGTGATTAGGTTTCAGTCATGTAAAGAACACCCCCTTCAGCAGTGCAACATTCCCATCACCAATGTCCCAAATCTCCCTCCATCCCACCCCACCCCCCACCTGTACTCCAGACAGGCTTTCCAGTTCCCTCATTCATTCACATGATTATGATAGTTCTCTGTGTAGTTATTTCTATAACTGCACTCACCACTCTTTGTGGTAAGCTTCATAATTTTCAAACTTCTTATATTATAACAGTTCCTTTTTTACTCCTAATAAGGTAATAAGTCAGCATATATTTAATATGTTGATCAGGGTACTGATCAGTACCCTGCCAGGAACAGTAAATGCTAAGTAAACACCTATCCACCACCTTATATGCAGAACTTACTAAAACCAATAGCTTTTCTTCAATCATCTTTTAACAAAAGTCTCTGCAAATCAATGAACATGTTTTTTTTTTTTTTTGGTTTTTGGGCCACACCCGGCAATGCTCAGGGGTTACTCTTGGCTGTCTGCTCAGAAATAGCTCCTGGCAGGCACGGGGGACCATAGGGGACACCGGGATTCAAACCAACCACCTTTGGTCCTGGATCGGCGCTGTGCTATCTCTCCGGGCCCCAATGAACATGTTAACAAAGAAACTTTTGTATCTACCTTGATAGAATTTGACTTGTATCTTTTGTCAAAAATATCACCGAAAGCCCATCACTTGGAAAACAATGGAATATCTGTTGGTGGCACAGATAACTTGTCATATGGTATTTTCCCTTGAAAAAAATTATTGCCAGGCAAATGAATGCCCCTATATTGGGTGCTCAAAATATTTTCCCCATTAAGGTCTAATATCATTTTTCACAAGTTGTAACTTGACAACCTAGAAATGTCTCTTCACTTCATTTTCTTCCATCTTCAGGGAATTTAACAGAAAATGATACACACAAAAGCAAACCTGAGACATAAAACTAAGAGAACCAGGAAGAGAGCCAACTCAAAACACTCTCCTAAGAAGTAATTAACCAAATTATAAAGCAACACTCACAACAAAACCATGTGTTCCTGGAACTGCGATAGGCAGTTTCACTCTTAGTCAGAATTAAATCCAAAAAAGAAATCCAGAGACTGAAATTTACACCAGACATTAGAGAAAATGCAAAACTCAGATCAGGAGAAAACAGAGACTCTGACACACTCTGCTGTGAAATTAGACACTAGTGGGAAGAAAACAGACTTTTTAAAATACATTTTTAAATAAATGTACACAGTATTCAGTCTAACACTTTTCATGTATTTGTGTCTATTAAGGAAACTAAATTTTAATGTAGATTATTCTCCTTCGTATGAAAATGATGTTGGTAGGGAAAAAAAAGCCATTATGTACTTTTCTATATTGTGATTGCTACTTTCTATTAATGAGTTTTCAGGGAAACCTGTACCAGTTTTCATTAAAAGACAGAAGGAAGCAGTAATAAATGGGGTCAAAGAAACGTTGACTGCTCCCTTAAAAGCACTGTCCAGCACTACCTAATCTATCTTGGTGGAAAGTTTGCACATCAATGAAACCTGTTATCAGTGAGAAGCGAACAATGGTTTTTGGCTTCAGTGAACTACCATTATGATATGATTTGTCTCCTATTAATCTAAACATTAAGGACAAGCTCCAGGTTGAACATTGAAACGTCAGTCAATCAAAGGTTTGGCTAGTGTTTGAAAAATATGAATTATTAGCAGGAAGGAGGAAAGAGGAGGAGGCAGGAAGGAGGCCTTACCAGCAGGAAGGAGGACATCATAATAGATATATTCAATACTGTTGCACTACTGACACAGAGGCATGCGATGAAGTTGTTTTTAAATGTTCATGGTGGGGGTAGGTATTTGAGAAACCTGAACATTAACAATGGCAAGTCTTCTGCTCCCTAAAGCTGGGACATACCTTGATTTCCATAGTTTGCATCAATTCCGGAGCCATCCCATGAGTCCACGGCACTGTCCACGCTTGGCACGGTGGAGGGGTACATGTCGGTGAGCTTACCCGTCTTCTGAGAGGAAGAGGAATCCTCCTCTACATCTCCCAGGTCATTTAAATGGCTGGGAATGGGAAATTTCTTGGGACTTGATGCTGATTGGGCTTTAAAGACAAAGGGATGTAAGGATCAGAGTATACCCCAATTTTACATTGGGGTGGGAGATACTACAGCTAGGCATGCACCTAACCCAGATTATATCCCCAGCACCCCATGGTTCCCTCAACATCTTCAGGTACAGCCCTGGATATCCTAACACCACCAGAAGTGGTTCTGGAGGTCCTCTCACCCCAAGCACCAACCACTGTGGGTGCCTGGGTAATCCTCTAGTTTGGCTTCCTCTGGCCCTTACACTGAATTCCTATCTTTGTTAGCTGAGAACTACTCTTTCCCCCTCAATCCCCTTCCAGAAAAAGAGCTGTTCAAAACACTTCCTGGCTGAAGAGTCATTTTCCTAGAAATACATATGAACATTTCATATTCACAGGAAGGAAATGCACTGGAAGTCCTTAATTGTGGCTCTCGCCCCACTCACCATCTGTCTGTTTCTTAATTTTCAAGGTGACAGTCTCTCCCGCCATCTGTAGCAAGTGAATGGCTTCACTCAGAGGCTTCCCTTTCAAGCTGCTACTGTTGATGGCAAGGATTCGGTCTCCTATGTGGATCGCTCCCGTCCTGAAAGACCATGTGATAACAGTGAAGATAGAAAGAATTTCTGGGACTGAATTATAAATGCCCTAACTGACATTATCTATTCACAGTAATGAAAACTTGGCAAGGGTCTCCAAAAGCTACTTCGAGTGCTCTCCTGGGCAATGTTACAAGATAACTGCATCTGTTGTAAATTAATTTTTTCCACTTCAAATAAAATTAGAAAAATGGTTTTAATTAAAATGGACTTGTGTGCTTTGTCAATTCCAAAGAAGCTGAGTCACTTGGTTGCCCTCCTAAAAAAATCTGAAGGCAAGGAACATTGTTGGAGGGCACACAATGCTTATGTTTGCAGTGGAGCAATCCTTCTTGGGGCATATTTAAAACGTGCGTATAATCAATACTCTAGCTCTCTGAACGTAAGATTCAGAGGGCTAGAAACTTACTTCAAACCCCAGGGTAACCTACATATGACCTTCCCCAGTTAGTGAGTCCAAGGATTGAAAAAGGTTGTCCTTTAAAATCAGAGGATTAAAAAAAAGGGGGGGAATGGGGCCAGAGTGGTGGCACAAATAGTAGTGCTAACCTAGGACGGACTAAGGGTCGATCCCCCAGCATCCCATATGGTCCTCTAAGCCAGGAGTGATTTCTGAGCACATAGCCAGGAGTAACCCCTGAGCATCACCTGGTGTGGCCCAAAAACCAAACCTTCCCCCCCCCAAAAGGGGGGGACACCCAGCAGTGATGAAGGTTTGCTTACTCCTGGCTCTGCACTCAGAAATTACACCTGGTGGGCTCTATACCATAGAGGATGCCAAGAATTGATTTGGTGGTGGTGGTGGTGTGGTGCAAGGCAAGAGCCCTCACTGCTGTACTACCTCCTGGACCCCATTCAGAGGTTGTTTAAATCCAACTCTACTGCCTACAGCTTTGTGACCTACAAGACATTTTTTTAGATTTTTTTAATATAATTTTTATTTTGATCATGGTGGCTTACATATTGTTGACAATAATATTTTAGGTACATATTTACATAAAATCAGGGGGATTCCCATCACCGATTTGTCCTCCCTACACCTCCGTTTTCGTCCTACCTCCCATATCCTCCTTCCTCACCCCCGAGGCTGCTAGAATATGTGGTCCCCTCTGTACCTAGCTTACTACTTAGTAGTCTTGGTCTTGGTGCCTCCCTTATTTCCCCCTCTAACTGGGAGGCAGGACTAGCTAGTTCAAGTTATGTGGTTTGGTTTGAAGAAGAGAAAAGTAATAAACTGGGGTAAAAGTCTAATACACTGAAAATAGGCGGAATCCTTCTAGAGGCTCTCATCATCAGTTTGAGAGATGAAGGAGTAACAGAAGTGAAACACGGGCCTGGAGAGATAGCACAGCGGCGTTTGCCTTGCAAGCAGCCGATCCAGGACCAAAGGTGGTTGGTTCGAATCCCAGTGTCCCATATGGTCCCCCGTGCCTGCCAGGAGCCATTTTCTGAGCAGACAGCCAGGAGTAACCCCTGAGCACTGCCGGGTGTGACCCAAAAATCAAAAAAAAAAAAAAAAAAAAAAGAAGTGAAACACCCCAACAGTACAAAAAGAAGTGTCAAATATCCAGTGAGCACTCCAACAATAACAACAGTTAGCACCACAAAAAAAGCCATGATCTTGAGATAAAAACCATGGCAGGGCACATAGAGAAAGAAAAGAAAAGAAGGAAAAACATAAATATAAATGGTGACAACAACTTCAATAACCACACCAAAACAAATAAATCGACAAAAAGTAGATAGGTAAATAAAAATAGAAAAATAATAATAAAAAATGAAGATAAAAAATAATATATAAAAAATAAAAAATGTTTTATTTTTTTATTTTCATTTTTTGCCCTGGTCCCTATTGGGGTTATTCTTAAAGGAATTCACTTGGCCTAAGAGATATGGGGTTTCTCCACCCTTGGAGTATATTGTCATGAGATTAACTATAGACTCCGTTCAGGTTCATTTACTCTCCCGGTGGTGCTTTCATGGTGTTTGGAAGACTTCTGCTCCTTCCTGGGTGATAAAATCAGACCTCTGTATCTAGAGATCTCAGTATCTGCACAGATACTTAAAAAGACATTTTTTAAGACTTATTTTGACATCTCTGAGTTAATTTCCTCAGTGCTGCCATGAAGATCATTTCATGGGGAGGTCTTGAGAATTAAGTGGGAAAACATATAAAAAATATAACATTCTGTTTAAAATATGGAAAGAGAAAAGCAATTCATTTATCATTTAGTTGACCTTTGATATTTCCTCTAATCTTCCTTTCTATCCTATTTTGAGTGAGAGTCTGAAATTTGGAAATTGGATATTTATTATACCTATTTGGATGTACTCGAGGAAGAATAGATAACATAGAATGGTATGTCTGGGATGTTGTTCCCTGGTTCTTTAGACCAGGGAAATAGCATAATGAGGAGGGCACTTGCTTTATAAGCAGCTGGGTTTTATTTATCTCTGGCACCATAGGAGTGATCCCTAGGATCAGAGCCAGGAATAAGTTTTGACCACAGCTGGGTGGACCCCCAAACCAAAAACAAAAAATAAAGAAAGAAATGTAGCTTAACAACTAAGTTAAACTAATATGTTTAACAATTACAAACATATCAAAAGAAAAAAATTATCGAAGGAACCAATGAGTGTACCTTAAGCTGGAGAGATAGTACAGTGGGCAGGTTGTTTGCCTTGCCTGAAGCCAACCTATGTTTGAACCCTGGGACCTCATATAGTCCCCTAGTCACAGTCAAAAGTGATTCCTGAGTGTAGAGCTAGGAGACAAACATGAGCATTGTAGGGTGTGCCCCCAACCCAAACAAATGAGCATTCCAAATGACAAGAAATAACTAATATGGGTTAACATTTTGTTTCAAGAAGATGAAGTCAGTTTTACCTTCTCCCAAAACATGTTAGCTAAAAATTACCTGTTAGGTAATAAAGCTAAAAATTACCTGTCAGCAATCAGTGACTACTAAACTATACTGGGCAAGTCTTTAACTTCTCCCCTTCTGAAAATATAGCGTATAAATATCGTATAAATCTACTTCCAGTTGACTGTGGTCAGTTTATACAATTCTGGAAAATATCAATATTAAACCCATAACACCTTTTTTTTTTAGGTTTTTGGTTTTTGGGTCACACCCAGCAGCACTCAGGGGTTACTCCTGGCTCTGTGCTCAGAAGTCGCTCCTGGCAAGCTCAAAGAACCATATGGGATGCCGGGATTTGAACTGAATTCTGTCCTGTGTTGGTCACGTGCAAGGCAAACGTCTTACTGCTGTGCTATCACTCCGGCCCCATAAACCCATAACAGCTTTAACAGCCTGTGAGATGACCATCAAAGTCAAGACAGAATTTTGCCCGAGAGTTCTCAAGCTCAAAATCAATTCTTTGTGCAGTTTTGAACATCAACAGACACCCAAACAGGAGGGAAAGCATGTTTTTATGTGGCCAGGAGGAAAGGAAACTGATCTTAGACACAGGGGATTGAAGCATTGCCCTCAAATCTTACCTTTCAGCTAATCCCCCTTTAGTGAGGCTTGAAATGATTATAGGATCAAACGGTTCTTCAGTTCCTGAAATCGTGATGCCAAGGGGCCCGCCATAGCGCTTAAGCTCCACAGTGTAAATGATTGCTCCAGAACTTTCTTGTTCATCTGTAATGAATGCCAAGGAGTCATAATTGGTTTATTTGGAAAGAGCAAAGGGATAAGCCACAAATATTCATACATAAAATAAGAAATTAAAATAACATTACCCAAAGCTTTAAATCTCAGAAAATGAATAATAATTTGGAAAAGCAGTCTTTCCTTACTCAGATATTGCATTTCAAGACATAGATGTAATCAGGAAAGTGCCAGGGAAGTGGATCACTGTCTAATGAATTATGCTTTGAATTTGTGAGTGATGTACCCAGCTGGCATGGTGGACCTTGTATACCAGGTTCATGTTTAGTAATGTGCTTGGCCAGCATTTTGTAACTGTACTATAAATACCTGTGAAATGAACACAGGTTGCAGGAGGCAATATTGGAGGAGATGCCAATTGGTAACAAAGAGATCATGTTATATGCAAATACTGTTTTCAAGATTGGGAAGCAAGCTAACCTTCAGTATAGAAAACATTGTTCTGCTTGGGGTTGGAATAAACATTAATCTATACTTGGCTAAGTTGGGCTAAAAGAGGTTAGCTTAGAAAGTTAGCACCTCTGAGATTTGGGACATTGGTGATGGGAATGTTACAACGGTGAAGGGGGTTGTTCATTTACATGACTGAAACCCAACTATAATCATATTTGTAATCAAGTTATTTAAATCAAGATAATAATAATAAAATAAGAAAGTTAGCACCTCTAACATATCCTCTAATGATTGCATAGTAAAATGTGAATTCTATTAATGGATTCATGGATATTAAAGCAGAGATATGAATGATTATCTTGCTTCTGTGCCTGAAATCAGGAGTTATGTAACCACATCTCGATCACATATACCAGGCTGCCACACACCCAAGAACTAATTTTATTATTTCATATTAACATGAAAAGAAACATTTTTCACTGGAGTCCACCAAAAGCATTGTTCTGAAAGATGGTACAGAAGCACCTTCAATGCAGTTGGATGTTTTTACTGTGTCCAGAGTAAAATTAATGATGGCTCAGAATTCAAAGGATTTTATTTGCTTATGACATGCTTAAAGTTCTTAAGCATTTCTTATTTTATTTCTTGGACCCAATAGCTATGGATGATTAAGGAGCTGTTTCATTTCTCTACCTAAGGATACAATGAAATGGCCCAGTAACAACTTTAACAAAACTGTCAGTTTTATGGCCTGACTGCATCATAGAGAAGCATTAGCATTACCATATTCCTGAAATGACTATCTGCTCATTTATGATATGAAGTACAGAAAGGAAGAAAAGTAAAGCATGAGGTAACAATTCAGCTCTCGGTGTTGCTAAAGAACTGAATGAAGAACTGAAGTGAATTAGAAAAAGAAAGTCCTATAAAGAAACCTAGGAAGTAATGTGCCCTATATTCCTTCCTCACTTCTAGGTCATAGGTAGGGAGTTCTTGAATGGACCCATCATTTATTTCTCTTTAATACTCTATTAATTCTAGCATGTACATGTGTGAGAAATAGAGACAGAGACAGGGAGAGTATATGTTAAAGACCATCTATTACCTACTGCATGATTAACCAGTATCTTAGGATATAACATCTTTAATGTCAGCTCAAATTTATCTTGACATCTGGGAATCTTACACATCAAGATTTCAATAGCTTTGGTGAATGGCTCACAAACTTCTTTCAAGTTTTCTACTTAAATTATAGCCAGTAGGCAGACAATGTTCTACTAAGACACAGAAAGAAACACTTGGAGATAGAAGATTTAAAAATAAAACTAACTGAGGTTCAGAATCCAATTTTTTTCTTACTATGTTATATTTTTTGTTATTTTTCAGAATTGCCCTTGACATAAACATTTGGGATATTATTGGGAGGATTGTATGTCTGTCTGTGTTCTCACTCACAGAGCAAGATGAAGAGACTTATGAGTAGGTACCAAGCATTCTGAATTTCACTACCAGCTCTTCATGGCATTGTGAGAATTAGTAGCTGGCCAACACATGGATTCCTGCTATGCAGTTTTGAGGAATTTGTAGGAAATATCTGTGTAAATCTCACTACAGATAAATAATAAAACCATAGGAACCTGAACTCTGATACTATTCCACTCTCTGACAATAAGGGATGAAGCCTGTTCTAGATAGTTCATTTGTCAGGCAATGTAGATAAATGCCCTGTGTTAATTCTGAATAATTTCATAATTTTGCATCACAAAATAGCAAGAAAATTGCAGTATGTTTAGGATTGTCTGTTGTAGAATATCTTATTTTAATTCTAAATTGAATGTCTAATGCTTAGTACTGTCAGGACAGATGTTAAAATAGTGATGAGGATGCAGATCAGATGAAGATGGCAATACCTTGATGAGAAAGGATGCAGTCTTGTGATACATTGAGACTCAACAGAAGGAAGCAATGTTGTATTTAGAGTATGACATAAATGGAAGCTGAGTTCTTCAACAAACAGGTGGATAGAAACAAAAAAAGGAGTTTTAAGAAATTACAATCAAAATCAAAAGAATGTTTTCTTTGGCCCCTGATCAAACTTGTCTGTTAAAATAATCTGTGTTCTTGTACATTCAAAAGTCAGGTAAATGAAAACATCTATTAAGCACCTGATGATATTGAGAATTATTATGAACAAAAATAAATGAATAAAGAAATCTCTTCAATAACTGGGATTGGCAAAATTGGACAGTCAGTCGGCAAAACTGGATGCACAATAATAAAAAATGAACCAATACCTCATACCAGATACAAACGTTAACTCAAAATGGATTAGACTTTGAACCAAATTAAAACCAAATATATAAAATACATTAAAAAAAGCATAAGCAAAGCTTTCCAAGATATTGATTTCTGTGACATATTTGGTGACTTGCTCCATTGACGAGAAAAACTCAAGCAAAAATTAATGAATGGATCACCATTGTATACCATCTGAAGGCTAAAACCCAAGATATAAAAAGAACTCACAATATGGAACGCCAAACATTTCCATAAAATGAGAAAAGCTGAAAGATAAGTTATGCAGATGACTAAAAATTATATGAAAAAAATTTTATCATCACTGATTATCAGGAAAATGCAAATGAAAACTACAATGAAGATGGGCAAGATGGTATGGGTCTTAAAATGCATGACTTCCAGGTAGCCAAACCTACTATGTTCCCTAACATCACATATGGTTCTTCCAAGCACTATAAAGAGTGAGTCCCAACATGGCTGCTTGTGGTCTCAATTCTTCAACTCCCCCAAAAGAAAGACTACAATGGCAAATCTACATCAGTAAGAATGTCTTATACCATAAAGGCCAGAGATAATAAGTGCTGGCACAGATGACACTGTTGGTAGGAATGTAAACTGATTCAGCCTCTTTGTAAAGGCTTTTCATAAAACAATGGATATTTCTCTAAGGTTTCTATAACAGGTATAACCCCCCTCAAATTTCAATACACACTACACACAAATACACATATACCCATCCAAATGTGTGGCTATACATACATGCAAATATATATACATGTATATACAAACAGTAGCCGAGATCTGGAAACAACCCAAGTATCCAGCAACAGATAAATAAATAAAATACTAAGCTCCAAAAAAAGATGGAGGGATCAGAGAGAGATAAATAGAGATAGATAGATGATAGATAGATAGATAGATAGATAGATAGATAGATAGATAGATATAGAGTGTACAGGGGGTTAAGGCACTTGTCTTGCATAGTACCACATATGGTCTCCAAGCACCAAGAGTGATCCCTGAAAACAGAACCAGGAATAAACCTTGAGTACTGTTGTGTATGGATCAACCCTCTTACCCCCACAAAAACATTAAATTTCTCTTCTGCTACAACATAAACGGAATTGGAGGGGAAAGGTCACACTTTAAAAAAATGAATTATATGGGGCTGGAGAGATAGCATAGAGGTAAGGCGTTTGCTTTGCATGATTTGAATCCCAGCATCCCACATGGTCCCCCGAGCCTGCCAGGAGCAATTTCTGAGCATAAAGCCAGGAGTAAACCCTGAGTGCTGCCAAGTGTGACTCAAAAACCAAAAAAAAAAAAAAAAAAAAAAAGAAGAATTATAGGGCTGGAGCAATAGCATGTGGCTGACCCAGGATGAACCTGTTTTGATATCTGACATCCCATATGGTCATCTAAGCCAGGAGCGATTTCTGAGCACATAGCTATGAGCACATAGTGATTTCTGAGCATCACTGGGGCTGACCCAAAAACAAAAAAAAATTATAGTTAGGATTTTAATATGGAATGATATGTATTTTATAAATATTTTCAAAAGTGTATCACTTAGGGAGGACAGAGAAGGTAGAACATTTGCCTTGCATGCAGCCAACCCAGATTTGATACCTGACATCTTCTATGGTTTCCAAGGCACTGCTAGAAATAGTTTCTGAGTACAGAACCAGGGATATATTAAAAAGATATAGAATATAGAACACTATGATGCCTGGAAAATAACTGTTTGGATAAAGAAAGAAAATTAGGAGATGATAATGAAGCAAGGTGGATCATCAGTTAGTAGCTGATAATGCTATGGATTGCATGATGATACTGACATCATTTTTTAAATTTTTAACATATATGAGGTTTCTATAGTACATTTTTTAAAGAAAAATATTAATCCTATTAGAAAACCTGGCTTGGATACTGGGGAATAGGTGGAGATTAACTGCATGCAACACAGATGTCTTATATCTTATACTACATTTCTGAATCAGTTTGTGATTGCTTTCTTTGGAGTCACACCAGAAATGCTAGAAATCTTCGTTTTCACTCAGATATCACATCTGGCAGAACTAGGGAACTGAATGGGGTTCTAGGGAATGAGCCCAGGTCAGTCATGCTGTACCATCTCTTCAAACCCTACAGCCTATTTTTAAAGCACAGATTTGAATAAAGTTACCCTTTAAAAAAAACAAACAAACTTTCCTCTGGTGCCCCAGTTCCCTGAGAATAGAATATCACCCTTCTGCATGAGCTAATCTGAATTATCTCTTCTCCAAAAGTCCACACACCAGGCTCTTCATTCCAATGCAATTGCACAAATACTTTCCTTCTGAAGTTCTCTAAAATCCACTTTCTAACACCCTGAACCCTGCACATGTTTATCCTGTGCATAAACAGTTTTCTTCCTCTGGAGAATTTCTATTTTTATTTCACAAAGTGATTCAGATGTCTTGAATTTCAGAAAAAAATTTTCCTTAGTTGGGCACAAAGCCATTTCAATAAGATCTTACATCCCTTGTGTATTCTAGTGTTTTTTTAACTTCCATTTTAATTCTTGTCCCACAATCCCTTCCCATCTCTGTCCTCAAATAAAATGAAATTTAAAATTTCTCCAGTGCAAGAAATAAAATATTAAGGAATAGGATTAATTCTGGTAGGACTGTACTTTGTAGGGTCACATACCACTGTAATGGAATATCTAAGATTCTTTGATTTCAAAGAAACAATTTTTGCCCTCACAGAGAAGGCATGTTCTAGTACTATGTTTCCTATTTTAATGTTCTATCTACTTGGTTCCTCTATTAAAACGGAATCACCTTGGGGCTGAAGAGATAGTGATAAAGACACTGTCGTTTATGTGATTGTCTACAGTTCTAGGGATCCCTTACAGCACATATAGTCCCCCAAACACCAGTAGGAGTAACCCTGGAGCACAGAGACAGAAAAGCTTTGAGCACTGTTGGATGTGGCCAAATTCATATCAATGCTTCCAGTACAAAAAACCCTCCAAACAAATGGTATCACCTTAAAAATAAATTTTTATTCTATATTTCTAGAGTCTGGAGATGTTTACATCAAGGAGGCCAGGAGATGCTCGACCAAATATGCAAGGATGGATGAATGTTAGTTGTTAATGATTATTGGTTCCAAGGGAACCAATTATTGATTCTAGAAGCTCATGCCAAGGTACTGCTTCCTTTACTAGGAGATGCAATCCCAGTCTAGCTCAGTCAAATGTGAGACTACAACCTGGTTGCCTTGGTGGGTATCAGTAAACCTAGAATATCCTCCCTCCATGGTTCCAGGAGCATCAGAGTCAGCTTTAGGCTGCACTTGCAATTCCCATCTGCTTTCTTGGACTTAGCCCAACTGGCAGCTGGAAGGCCCTATAGTTTAGGAGGAGGGTGATCATGACCAGTGAAGCTCAGAGCATTACAGAGGTGGAAAACCTCCAAGACTTTCGCTCCTTGACACGGCTCCAGCTTAGAAAGCTTTAAAAGGGAGTAAGTGGAAATGTTTAATCAGTCCAGAAACTTTCTGAGAAGGAAAAATGCAGGATCACCAGGAACTTTCAAAGTGAGCTTAAACAGATGTTAATGATATTATAAGCAGCATTTATATTACACCAGAAGGTTTACAACTATTAGCTAAAGACAAGAAATGGGGCCAGCCCACTTGTTTGTTCTGCTCCGCTCTAGTTAAGAAAATTAATGGGACCATGGAACAGATGCAGAATTGCAGCATTACTTATCTGCAATGTTATTTTCGGGCTTCTTGAGTGCTGCCTGTTTAACAAAATGAACACTCTCTGGCTTGAATCCATAATGACAGCTGCTTTCCTGGCCAAATCGGTGGTTTGGATTTGGGAGAGAGCCTTTAGAATGCATAAATGTATGGGTCAATCAAAGTTCATGTCAACTAAAAAGTGACAGAGTTCATTCAGAATCTGCCCATTTCTTGGAGGCAGACAGGATGGAAAATAAAACATGACTTACAACACCGATTGCAGCTTCCACATTATTGTGTGCTCATTTTTAATTGCTTATGTCAAAACAATGTACTAAGAGGAGCCAGTACTTATAAGCCAAACTTAACTTTCTTTAGATCAGTGATGTTTTTACAGAAAGATCATAAAGGAGTACTCAGTCCAGTGGTGTGATTTTTAACAGTTTGGTGATTGGCCGAGCCTGGCTCAGGGATCATCAGGGCTATATCTGGTGATGTTGAGATTTTTATGCAGAGATGAGGATTAAACTCAGGGCCTCATACATGCTAAGTATGTGTGCTGTTCTGATGGAAATGATCATGTCTAAGTTTCCTAACTAGGTTGCTTTGGGACAGTACTTCTCACAGCAGGCTGAGAACCCATATCTTCAGCATCCACCAAGAACTTGTAAGAAAATATGCTCCACTCCAGACATAGAGGGATGAGTAACTCTGGAGGAAGAAATTAACCTTTGTACTTTTTCTCAAGTCCTTTGGGTGATTCTAAGGCCAAGTATAATTTGAAAGTCATTACTTTTGAGTGACCAAAGATTAAAAGGAAGGAATGCTTAAAAAATCAATTATAGATTTTTCTGGAAATCAGCCTCTTGCCTCAACAACTCCGACCATCGCTTTAGAACAGGCAGGTACATTCTTGGTTGCTGGTAGTGAGACTCTGCTATTTTATTCTAGTTTGGTAGGATGGGATGGGGTCAAGGCGGCCTCAAATTACTGGTGGGCTAGGAGAGAGAAAACGTCCAAATTTCTGAAAAGCAGGTTTATAAAAGACTATATCTGCTTAATATTTAATGGTAAACTGTAAAGAAATTAAGAATATGTAAAGGTAATTTGGTTTGGATGTGACAAGCTGGAGACTGGAAATGTTTCTCTGTGCAGATTCGAGCTTGTCAAGATAAAATAACTTATTTATGGTCTTTAAAACAATGTTATATCTATTAGAACTGAGATGCTTTAAATCAAGAGATAAATCATTTACAGGTACTATCTATACATAATTGGTAGAAAGGCAATATAAAAGACAAAGAAAATATTTGGACATAGTTTGAGACAGATTTAGAAGCCTTACTCAATTTCTTTTCACAATTTTCCCAAATTCTTTTATTTTTATTGTTTTGCATCTTGTCAATTCTCTTACCTCCCCATTAACTTATAGTACATATAAATACAATCAGGACAAATTAATATACTTTTTAATTTGAGAAGGCTACTTGTATTTTGAGATCCAGGGGACTAGGAAGCAGCCACTGTTCTAGACCTTGGGTTCACGCAAGAACCATTGGGTTTGCAATCTCATGGCAATGAAAGATCATAGATCTTTCATTTCAATCAGGGATCATAGAGAAAGCTCAAAGAGCAAACACACATGCTTTGCACAGAGGAATTCTGTGTTCAACCCCCAGCATGGTATGATATTCTGAGCACTGTAAAAAGTAATCCACAACTAAAAACAAAGTTTCTGAAGACAGAATAGTTTCTGGGGGATAATAGGGTATTATCAATGATCTGAAGAGTTTTTGAAAGATATGGCCATTGTACAATATAACTAAAGTTATTTTTAAAAAATCCTATGGACTGATGATGTACTTGGTGATAAAAATCACCTGCCTTATAAATGTGAGGTTGAGAGATTGAGGCCCAGAGCTGCCTATATGAACCAAGTGAGGTCCTGATGCTCTGGAAGCCCTGTGAAACAATACTGTGTGTGAGATCTCTAGTGTACCACAGTGCATTTGTGAGAGTACCATCATGAATGCATGAGTCTCACAGTAAGTACCAGAACCAAACATGTGTTCAATTCCTGCTTATTAAAACAACAAAGAGAAGGGAAAGGAGTATGAGGCGATAATGTTTTTACTGACTTAGTTGTTGGAACATACAGTTTTTAAGAAACAAACAATGGGTGTTTGTAGCATTAATTGATCCTTGATTGGTGCCAAACATGGTTGCAGGACAACTAATTATATTTACCTCTTGCTGAACCTTAAAAGAGCAAAAGGAAAGAGGTAGTACATTGAGATTTATGGATAAGGAAAGTGAGCTTACAGAGTGAATTTCCCCAAATTTCCCAGCTGCTCAGATATGAAATCAGCCTCTATTCATTTAAATCTGCTGTTTTCCTCAACCTAAACTAGAAACAACTGATCCAGACTCTCCTGAAGGCCATATTTAATACTTCTGTGAATGACTGTAACCCTGATCATTTTACAAAATGGTGGCTCACTCCTCTGATTTAAGTCCTTTAATGTCTTTCCACTGTCTTCTGGGCTATATTCATTCTTTTTTCTTTGAGGTTTAGGGGTTAAACACAGGAAGTCATATAGTACTTCTGCTGTTAAATCGCAGTGGGGAGGAGGATGTGGCAAAAGAGAGAGGGCTTTTGGCCACATTGTGCTCTTGGAAAGATCCTAAATGTTAAATGATTGTAAGTCTGTTAACTAATGTACAATAGAATGAAAAATTATAGAAAAAGTGCCTTTCGTAGAAGTAGACTGGGGTGGGAGACAAAGCGGGGGCAGATTTTTGATGGAGAGAATTGGACACTGGTGAAGAGATTGACTTTGAAACATTATATATCTGAAACCCATCATGAACAACTTTGTAATTTCACAGTGACTACCTAAAACGATTTTTTTAAATTGTATTAAAATATTTGTTTTGTGGGGGCGGGAGCGGTGGTACAGTCAATAGGGTGTTTGCCTTGCACACACTAACCTAGGACAGACTGCAGTTCGATTCCTCAGAGTTCCATATGGTCCCCTCAGCCAGGAGCGATTTCTGAGCGCATAGCCAGGAGTAAACCCTGAGCGTCACTGGGTGTGGCCCAAAAACCAAAATAAATTTGTTTTGTTTTGTTTTGTTTTGTTTTTGGCCACACCTGGTGGTGGAGCTCAGAGGTTACTCCTGGATCTGCACTCAGAAATCACTCCTGGTAGGCTTGGGGGACATATGGGATGCTGGCTGCATTCTAGCCAAATTTAAATAAATAAATTAATTGTGGTTTTGGAGCACCACAATGATCTGCCTTACAAATTATTTACAACTGAGTCCTACTCCATATTTTAAATGTTAGCTCTCTATTGGGGTGTACCATGGTCTTTGACCTCCTGCTATTGTTGGATCATGGGTTGTCCCTGATGAATTCTGACACCACTTCAATCACTTCCAAAAGCAAGAGAGTTAGAAGCATTTCCTTGAACTTGCCAGTCTCCAAAATCCATATTCTTAAAAGAACGCTGTGCATTTCTGTAGAATGTAAATTATTTATTGACTTTCTTGTTTCTCTTATATGGTTGTGACTTATTCAGGGTAGAGTATTGTCATTTTTAACCTAAGAACTGTCAATCACTCGCACAGTCTCTAGCACCTCATGGACACTAAATAAATGTTGATTTTGCAGCCAAGTGAAAAGCAAAGACTTTAACAAGCTTTGAGTATAGTTTCAGCATCATCTTAGGTAAGTAACATGGCAGAACAATGAAACAAATATAACTGGAAGAGATGCTTACATTTTAAATCAACATCTGGTAAACCCAACTGCAGCATAGCTCAGAATCAAATTTGTTCAAGAACAAAGACAAACTTTCTGAAATTGATATAAGAACCAAAGATGGAGAAGAGCAAACAGCGAAAGAAAGAACAAAAGGAGTTCTAGAATACACTATGAAAGAACAATAGTAGTATGAACTATATTTTAAGGTTTGGAGAATCCACGTGGTACAATATCATTCTGAAATATCAAAACCAAGGATGGCAACCAGTCACATCACCAAACTAATTCAGATGAAATTCATTGTTCCCAAACCAGTCCTATCATAATCATTAATGCTTATTTCCCATTCATTTGTATCATTTTGGGGGGGGACTGGAGCCACACCTGATTGTGCTCAGTCTTCCTCCTACCTCTGTGCTTAGGGATGACTGTTGGAAGTGCTAAGAGGACCATATATGGTACCAGGTATCACCTATGGATTGGTTGCATGTGAGACAAGTGTCCTTACCTGCTGTACTATCTTTTTTGGCTCCCCAGCCATCGATACCTTGATAGAAAATTGCAGGGGAAGCATCCAAGTAGCATAACAATAAAAATAGTTTGACCTTATTGAATCCTGATTGTGCCAACCAATACCTATTTCAACAAATTATGACAGTAGTCAAAGGTGGATGTGACTATAAAAATGAAATTTAATTTTAGAGATGTTAATAAATCTGCTCAAATTAATAACTCAAATATAGAAAGGCTGGAGTTTGGGGGCCAGAGTGATAGCGCAACAGTAGGGCATTTTCCTTTCACGTGACTGATCCAGGACAAACCTTGGTTTGATCCCTGGCATCCCATCTGGTCCCTCAAGAAGCCGGGAGTGATTTCTGAGCACATAGCCAGGAGTAACCCCTGAGTGTCACTAGGTATGGCCCCCAAAAAACCAAAAACCAAAACAAAAGAGAAAGAAAGAAAGAAAGAAAGAAAGAAAGAAAGAAAGAAAGAAAGAAAGAAAGAAAGAAAGAAAGAAAGAAAGAAAGAAAGAAAGAAAGAAAGAAAGAAAGAAAGAAAGAAAGAAAGAAAGAAAGAAAGAAAGAAAGAAGAAAGAAAGAAAGGCTGGAGCTTGAACTCATCTATAATAAGAGAGATGTAGAATGCTTGTCTTGAATACAGGCAGGGATTGGGAAGGAGGGAGGGGGACATTGGTGGAATGTTACACTGGTGAAAGGGGATGTTCTGTTTATGACTGAAACCCAACTACATTCATGCATGTAATCATGGTGCTTGAATAAAGATTTTATTAAAAAAATAAGAGTTATATGTTTAACAATTTTATCCCTTGTTTTTCTCTTAATGAAAAATAATTCAGGGCCTAGGGTATAGGCCAAAACTCTGTGCACACAGTCTGCATATTGAAGGCCTGGGTTCAATCATTGGCCTGGTTCTGAGCACAGCTAAAAACACCTAGATATGGGTCCCAAACTAAAAAAAAAACAACAATGCAGTTATCTCAATTATATTTACATGGGAACAAGAATATAAGATACAATCACTCACATTCTACCAAATCAATAAGCAGATAATTTTCACACACAAATATGTCTGAATAAGCATTTCCTTTAGTATACTATTTGAGAAAAATCGGACTGTGGTAAATATGTTCATTAAATCTATATGACAGTTTTTCTTTGGATCTATGTCGAGTTTTCAATGGAAGGATTTAAGAGTGAAAAATACTCTTAAAGTTAAATAGGAAGAAAAATGTTTATCATTTTTATGGGTATATTAATAGTTTGAATAGCTACAATACCACTACACTAGGCAGAGGGACTGTAGTGGAAAGGAGTAAAGCAGAAAATAAGCCAAAGAAAGGTAGTGATGGGAAGTCACACTGAGCTCTCTCAGCTGATGTTTCCAAACCTCTTTCTAAACATGTCAACCACAGTTTGGCTGTGGAATTGGGAAGGTGGCCAACTATGAACACCATACATAATCATTTCTGGCTTAAGCTTCTCTTTTTGCCCCGTAAGGAAAGAAGCAAGATTTGCTTAATTTGACGAATCATGCAAAATGGGTTTCTTCACAGAACTTTACTAATTCACTAGGATATAAACCAGGTGGAGGCTGGGGGGCTTTATCCTTCTTTAAATTAAATCTCCCAAAGAAAGTGCAAATTAAGCATGTGTGCGCAGGGAGGAATGTAAAAGTAAGTTCCAAAAGTCCATTATTTAGGAAATAATGATGAGTCCAAAACTATGCATATTTCAAAGTGCTGATTATAAATGTATTTGGATTTAGTTATCCTTCCCAGATGTACAACATGACGGAACAACCTACCTGTTTTGCCTTTGAAGAGAAATAGTAAATAAATGAGCCGGGAAATGTATTCAAAATTTAGTTAGCTTGGTTCCTGAAAATTCTAGAATATTGACAAGTCCTTACTAGCTGGGATGAAAATAAGCTGCTCAAGTCCTCAACCCAGCTTCACTGAAGCAATTAATAACATTAATTGGGGCTTTTCACTCTCATTGTAAAATATCATGACTAATGCTTTGGACTGCTCCAGAAGAATCTATTTCTTTCTAGCATTTCTGCTGCTGGTACTGCTAGGACGAGGCAATTATAGAATCTATGATTTTTCTTTTTTCCACAATCCTGTTTATGCCACTTATACTTGTTGTCATAAATATCTCATTTAATGAATCTTCCATGACCTATGATAGTGATTCTGTAAAAATAAACTTAAATGCTTTGGAAAGAGTCAAAAAGAGGGGCCATTTAGCAAAATACTCCTAATAGACAAAAATGGAAACACATTGGGGGAAAATAAAAATCTAGATAAAGTTAACATTCAGATTGCCTTAAATTATTTCAATTCTCACTGTATGAAAAATAGTAAATTGGAAGTCATAAATTTATATAATACAAGTGGTTTAGGAAAACCAATAAACACAAATGTGTAACTATAATCAGCAGATAATATGAGGTAATTATAATATAATCAGCAGATAAATTTAGTTTTAATCAGAAGATTGGCAACATTTTTAAAATAATACAATGGTCTAAATAGGAGTTGTCTTGAACACCCTTGGCCCCAGAGGATAGCAAAGAGAAGGAAAGAAACTGAGTGGAAGTATTGAGAAGGATAGTAAATAAATGACAGAGTGCATAAAAGCATCAGAGAGTAAGAGTAAGAGTAGATAGAATGGTAAATTGTTTATAAAGTTAAGTAAGAGTAAGAGTAGATAGAATGGTAAATTGTTTATAAAGTTAAGCAAAAAATGAACGACTGTGATTAAATTATACCTATGCTATAGTTTCAAGTAGAGCAGGCCTAATTCCATTGTATTGAATTGGTAAAGGTGATGATTTCATGTTTATCTTTAAAAGTGGTTTTGTACAGTTGCCATAATCTTTATATCATGAAAATATCTTCAGGCTATCATTTAAAATTCATCTACGTTCCACACAGAATTTAAAGATATTTTAACTATGGAAAATACCGCTACAGTGTCACTCGCCAGCTGTTGTATATCAGACATCAAGACCGAGTCTCTACTGTGACAGATGGGGTGTTAAGAACACATCCTTAACCAAGGAGGCTCGAAATACCTGAATTATCTTCATCTTTGCGGATCTTGAGCTTCACCAGGTCTTCACATTGCTGGAGGATCTGAACTGCATCTTCCATGGAGCAGTTGTCCAATCGGATATTATCTATCGCGAGCAGTTTATCCCCAAGTTCAAGGGTTCCAGTTCTGTTAGAAAAGGCAAGGCATAAAAGGACATGAAACATAATGTAGCATGACGGAAGACTTCAAAGGAAAAGAAGCAGCTCTTCAGCTGTTTCTCGATTGCATTTTATTAATATCCCACCTATTTTTCCAGGCCTCTTTGTATGGCCGCTGTGACATTAATTTGCCGATATTAAAAACATTTCCCCTTGCTTATTTTAATTAAACAAGGACACCCAGATAATCTTTTCTCAGAAAATTTAATTTCCTAGGAAGAGAGACCACAGGCTACCAAGACAGTGCCCTGAGCCTCAGTTAAACCATACTCATTACACGGTCACCTTGTGACCCTCATGTTAATCCCTTTCTTGCACAACTTTTGGTCTTTGGCAATCCAGTTCCTAGGAAGGGGTTGAGAGAGAATGAATGCAGTCAAAGTGTGACAGAATTGATGGAGGCCTCAAACTCTACACATTTGCTATTACAACTGGCACCTGAAAACTCAGTCACAGGGTGAAAATGTGAAGTGACTGCCACTGATCTGGAAATGGCACTGGGAGTTTATGAGAATTGACGGTGACAAACATGGCCTGGTGAGTGGTTTCTTTCAATTTACTTTTTTCTAGAACACGCTCCCAGCTTGGACTCTCCTAGGAGTGTCTTGAACACTTGTTCTGAGCCTGTAGTTACAGTGCTTGGAGACAATTGTGCTAGGAAGGACTACAGTAGGCAGTGCTGAGGGTGGGTAAAGGGGGAACGTGAAGCTGAGAATGGAACTCAGTAGCTCACAAATGCTAGGCCATATTACGAGAGCCCATATCCCTAGTTCTGGGAAAAGTCTTTTTAAACAAGAATTTGAATACTTTATTTAAAGACTGGGTTTACAAAGTTGCTCAAAATACATTTGTTTCTAGCATTCAATGTTTGAAAACCAATCCTACCACCAGTGTAATTTTCCCTCCACCATGGTGCTCAGTTTCTTACCTACCTCACAAGCCTGCTCCTTTGGCAGGCAAGAACTAATTTACACTGCTTGTTACATCTAAATGGTAATGTAATTAGTGAAAAAAAGACTTTCAGTAAAAGAATATTTGTGAAAATTGTTAAATCTCACAACGGGGTTCTTAAGTCATTGTCTGAAGTTTTACTAGGCTGTTTATTGCTAGCTAACATTCTGCATTATTGGTTTTGTTTGTTGAGCTTAGGTAGCTTCTATGGCACTTTTGCATCAAATTTGGTGTGTTCCTACTGGGGTATTAGTATTGAAAAATTTGTAGGTATCATGAGGTTACTTATGCTGATGCCACCATATATAGTGTTGGGGATTTGCACAAGAATCCACCTCAAGGCCACTATGAGGCCTTACTTCCTGTACTATCTCTTCAGTCTCCAAAATGTTCTTCTTGATGGTACTGATAAGGTGTTTTTTTAAAAATTTTAATTGAAAGTCAAAAACAGTCACATCCATATTGTTTATCTCCCTTCCTATCCCTTCCCTCCTTCCCTCCTTCCCTCCTTCCCTCCTTCCTTCCCTCCTTCCCTCCTTCCTTCCTTCCTTCCTTCCTTCCTTCCCTCCTTCCTTCCCTCCTTCCCTCCTTCCTTCCTTCCTTCCTTCCTTCCTTCCCTCCTTCCTTCCCTCCTTCCCTCCTTCCTTCCTTCCTTCCTTCCTTCCTTCCTTCCTTCCTTCCTTCCTTCCTCCCTCCCTTCCTTCCTTCTTCCCTCCCTCCCTTCCTTCCTTCTTCCCTCCCTCCCTCCTTTCCTTCCTTCCTTCCTTCCTTCCTTCCTTCCTTCCTTCCTTCCTTCCTTCCTTCCTTCCTTCCTTCCTTCCTTCCCTCCCTCCCTCCCTCCTCTTCTTCCTTCCTTCCTTTCCTTCCTTTCCTTCCTTTCCTTCCTTTCCTTCCTTTCCTTCCTTCCTTCCTTTCCTTCCTTTCCTTCCTTTCCTTCCTTTCCTTCCTTCTTTCCCTTCCTTCCTTTCCTTCCTTCCTTTCCCTTCCTTCCTTCCTTCCTTCCTTCCTTCCTTCCTTCCTTCCTTCCTTCCTTCCTTCCTTCCTTCCTTCCTTCCTTCCTCTTCCTTCCTTCCTTCCTTCCTTCCTTCCTTCCTTCCTTCCTTCCTTCCTTCCTTCCTTCCTTCCTTCCTTCCTTCCTTCCTTCCTTCCTTCCTTCCTTCCTTCCTTCCTTCCTTCCTTTTCCTTCCTTCCAGGCTGAGGTGTGTGGTCAGTGCTTACTCCTACTACTTGCATGTAGCTGACCCTGATTTGATCCCTGGCCACCAAATATACCAGGATTGAACCCCTGAGCACAGAGTCAGGAGTAGGTTTTGGGTACTGCCAGAGGTACACCCTTCTACTATTAGTGACTCATAAAAGACCTTGAACAACATTTTCTGGTTATGGAGTATATAATGTTTATAATGGGTACAAAAATAAGCTGACATAAAGGGGAGATATCTACACAGCCATTAAATTAGGGATGTCAAACATGATCAATATCCTGGCTTCCTGGAAAATAATGAGAATACCATGCATGGTTCATTAGCAAAGTCTTCCCTGGTTGTAGAAGAGGTCATTTATGCTTTAATCAAGACACATCTTGAGGACCAAATATAGCTCAATAAGCTATGTTCACGCTTCACAAGTTGAAGGCCTAATTTTAATCTACAACAACTTATGGACACACTCAAGCACTGAGCATGGAGTCATCTCTAAATAGCCCTGGGTCCAACAACAACAACAACAACCACAACCACAATCACAACCAAACAACAACAGCAACAACAACAAAACATGTATTGGAATGAATCAGAAAATCTTTCCTTACCTGTGTGCCACACTGCCTTTCTTGATATCGGAAATGACAAGGGGGTCTCCTGGTTTTCTGCTGGAGGGCGCTATATTAATGGAGATAGAAGAGTCACATGTTTCCATCCATGATTCAGCCATTACTGTACATTTTGCTGTTTCATACCAACTTCACATGAGTACAGTTTGTATGAATGTAAAGATGATAAACAAATGAATTAGAATCTATTTCTATCACACTTCTAAGTAGAATATTTGCATCAGAGTTTTATAAATTTAACCACAAAGGCAAAGACAATTACATTTGCATCTGAAGAATCTTTTGAGAGGTTGAAATATTTTAAAATCAGTGATTTTCAAAAGGAAGAGATATCAGGGGTGCTCCTTATATATTCTTTTTTGGGGGGAGTTTTCCATAACTAACCATATTCAGGTTTTATTTCTGGCTTTGTGCTCAGATATTATTCTTGATGGGGCTCCAAGGACCATCCACAGTGCTGAAGACTCAACCAGAGTCAGCTTCAAAGAAGTCAAGTAACTTGTCTGCTGTACTCACTCTCCAGTCCCACTCCACATACTTTTTTCCTTTTTGGGCCCCACCCTATTACACTCAGGGGTCACTTCTAGCAATGCACTCAGAAATCGCTTCTGGCTCTGGGGACCTTATGAGACACTGGGCGATTGAACCAAGGCCCATCCTAGATTGGCTGCATGCAAGTCAAATGCCCTACCACACTACTATCGCTCCAGCCCCCTCCACAAATGCTTTTATGTGACCCCTTCTTCACCTTCCTTTACTCCTGTACAATGATGAGAAACTACTCTTTATAGAACTGTGCCATTTAACTCAACTACACTAAGTGGGAAAGTGGAAAGAATGCATGATTTTAGAGTTGTTAAATGAATGAAATCGTCCTAGATAAACTGTAAAAGTTTTAACTTGCTCACCAATTTGTGGAATGCTCACAGATTCTAGAATGCTCTGCGAGTGTTCTAGAATAAAGTGACTTAATTTTGTTGTCAGCAATACATTTTGGAGCTACTTAGGACTTTATACATATTCATAAATGTACATTATACATTAATTGAATTTATTGGTAAAATTATATTTTTTTGCTATATTTCCATGTGATGAGAATTAAAAGCAATAAATAATGATTTGACTGAGTACAAATCCTGAGATGAACTATAGCTGTACAAATGCACAAAGCCACTATACCTGGAAAGTTCACATTGAATTTATTTATTTGATATCTTACCATTTCATGCCATATCAATATTTGTACAGAACAAATTGCCTCCAAGAGATGTTTTTACAACTTGAAGCTGGGAGTGATTTGTTTTTAAAGATCATTAAAAGGCCCCTAAAGTGATATTTTTATTATAAGCAGTCTGATCACCCTATAACAATTACAGAACCATATCATATCCCATAATCCCATCTGAATCCCAAGAAAATGATTATGCATAAGAGCAGATGGTTTAATATCTCAATACAACACTGAAGGAAAACAAACACATATGAGTACCTTGCCACTGTCTAAATTTGTTCAGAGTTAATGCTAATATGACTTAATTCAATCATTTTCTCAACTGCTAGCCAAGAATGCAAAACACTTGATTCACTACAATTAGTTCATAATTTAAAACTCCACTCAATGAGTTGAAATAATTCCTCTAGAGAAATATATTCATCTAGCATTTCTACTAATGTCATATTTCAGAACATCAAATTGTTCTGGGCATAGGGCACAAAATTAAAATGTTGCTATTATCAGCCTGTATGACTTTGTTAGTATCTGCCAATGAATTATAGACAATATTTTTCGAAGCTGTCATAGCCCTCACAGACCAATGTTTCTCTGGTTAAAGCTGAATCTATGGAGAAACTCAAAGGACTTCAGTACATGCTAGTATGTACTTGTATGTACTAGGGCACTTGTATGTTCTAGGGTCTTAGTTCCTCTCCTTGCTCCTTACTGATCCTCTCCCATCCTATCACCCCACTACTGCCAGGCATGATGCTGGTGGTCTCAAGCACCACTGGACCAAACATCATGGAACAGCCAGAATACTGAACTATCAGGTGCACACATGCAGGCCAAATAGAAAGTAGCCCCTGGACTCCCTGAGCACCCTACAAGTCTCCACCCCAAATGCAAAATATCAATGTTGCATTAAAATAATTTGAAAGAAAACAAAAATAGATATAACAAAGTATGCTGAAGTCATTTCTGTCATCTTTGGAACAGAGAAGTCACCGTGTGATTTTTTTTTTTTTTACAGTGTGATTTCTTGGACAAACCCATACAGCTTTGCTAAAAAGCTAAAACTGTTCTACAGACATGTGGAGTTACATTTACTAAGTTCTCTATCTCTTGGTAAAAAAAAATAATTTCTTTATTTAACCACCATGGTTACATAAATATTCATAGTTGGGTTTAAGTCACCACTTTCCTCCTATCCCACCCCTGCCTGCATTCCATTTCTTTCTCTCACTATCATTGTCATGGTAGTTGTTAGTGCAGTTATTTCTCTAACTGCACTGACCACTCTTTGTGGTAAACTTTATTTCATGGGCTGGTCCTTCCAGATGTCCTCCTACATCTCTATTTTCTCTGGGTATTATTATCATACTATCTTTTATTTTATTTATTTATTAATTTTTTGGTTTGGGGGTCAAACCCGGCACTGCTCAGGGGTTCCTCCTGGCTCTGTGCTCAGAAATCGCTCCTGGCAGGCTCAGGGAAACATATAGGATGCCGGAATTCGAACCACCATCCTTCTGCATGCAAGGCAAATGCCTTACCTCTATGTTATCTTCTCTCTGGCCCCAAACTTTATTTTTCTTTAATATCACAGGTAAGTGAGACTGTTCTGTGTCTATCTCTCTCTACTGACTTATTACACTCAGTTGATAGTCTCCATGTCCATCCATGAGTAGGAAAATTTGATGACTTCTTTTTTCCTAACAGCTGCTTAGTATTCCATTGTGTAGATGTACCATAGTTTCTTTGGCCACTCATCTGGTTTCAGGCACCTGGGTTTATTTCCATATTCTGATTATTGAAAAAAGGAGTACCAAGGGCACTTTTTTTGTATTGTATTTATGTGTTCCTAAAGTTTATCCCTAGTCGTGGTATTGCTGGATCAATGGGAGCTCAATTTCATTTTTTTTTTTTTTTTGCTTTTGAGAAATATCTATATTGTTTTCCAGAAAGGCTGAAATGGTGGCATTCCTACTGGCAGTGATGAGAGTTTCTTTCTCCTCACATCATACTAGCACTGGTTAGTCTTGTTCTTTGTAATGTGTGCCAGTCTCTATGGTGTGAGGTGATATTTTATTGTTGTATTGATTTGCATCTTCCTGATGACTAGTGATATGAAGCATTTTTTTTTTCATGTGCCTTTTAGCCATCTGTATTTCTTCTTTGAGAAAATGTCTTCTCATTTCTTCTTCCCATTCTTTGATGGAGTTATATATTTTTTTCTCGTTGAGTTCTTTAAGTGCCTTGTATATCTTAGCTATGAGCTCCTTATCTGATTGGTACTGGGTGAATAATTTCTCCCACTCCACGGGTGGCCTTTGTATCCTAGTCACTGTTTCTTTTGAAATGAAAATGCTTCTCAGTTTAATGTAGTCCCATTTTTATTTCTCCTTCCATTTGTTTGGACAGTGCTGTATTCTATCCAAATAAGTATGACCTCATGCTTCAGTCTTTGGGCTGAGTGTTGAGAGTGGGGGTGAGGAACGTACAGGTTGGTCAGTGATGGTTTGAATATCTTAGTATCATAGTCGAATTCTTCACTTACTGACTCACAAGCCAAAGCATGCTTTGTAGTGCTTTGAAACATTAAAACCAGTTACCAACAGTTAATGAAAAAGTACATTTCATACAGAAATTAGTAAAACAATGTCATAGATTTTTTAAAATGCTGAACTAAGCAGCCAGAAGACTTGGGTTCAAAATCCTAACTCTAGGACTGGAAAGAGAATGCAAAGAGCTGAACACATGATTTGCAAGCAGGAGGCCGGGACTTCTGCCCCAGCACCACATGATACCCATTGGGAACAGTCCCTAAGCACAGAGTAAGGAATAGTGTCAGTCTACCATGAGCTATGTACTTTCACCCACCACAAAATCCTGAATACCATTTATTGATCATGGGTGTTTGAGCACACCATCTTATATTTTTAATATTTATCTAAAATATGGAGATGAAAAATAATAGTGGTGACCGTAGGGCTTTGTTGGAAGGATTGTATGAACTACTATATCTAAAGTGACTGGGCCAGTGCACAGAGAATGCCCTTCATTTGGCAATGTGGCATTCCTTCATCCCTGTATTTTAGATAGAGCCTCCAACCTAGTCTCTTGAACTGATGATACTAACCTAATTGCTTCATCTAGCTGGTTTGAGTTTCTGGGCTGGTGATCTTCTGCATGAAAGTATATGAGCATTTACTTTGTGCTTTGACTTTTTATTGGATTTATACATAGAAGCATCCCTTTATTTAACACATAGTCACAGCTATAAGAGAGGCTCTTCTGCTCTGAGCCCTGGCCTGGGAGAAGCAAGGTGAAAGGAGAAGCAGGGCTGGCTAAATCTCATAAGGATCTTAGGCAAGAAATTGTTTTCTCTCATCTGCAAAGTGATTCAGAATGGGAAAGCCATACATACACCTCCTAGTGGGGGAGGTTTTACCAAATGTGTCAAGATGCTAGCTTAGGAAAGAAGGACAACAAAAAGGTGATTAAAATCTCAAAAAGAACAAGTCACAATGGCTTGAACTCTTAATAGAAATCAAAAGAATAAAAAAAATAGGACAAGGAAAAAGTTATACAAAATCTCATTTTATATGACGCACATTCAACTTTAAATAATGTTTCTGCACACATATACTTCATAAATTTTGTGTTTGTTTTCTGGACACACCCAGTAGTGTTCAGTGATTACTCCTGGCTATGTACTCAGAAATCGTTCCTGGCTTGAGGGACCATATGGGACTCTGGTGAGCGAACTGTGGTTCATTCTGGGTCAGCTTCGTGCAAGGCAAACACCCTACTGCTGTGCTATTGCTCTAGCTCCATAAATTTGTTTTTGTATTTGTTTTGGAGTCATACCTGATGGCACTCGGGGTCACTCTTGGCTCTGCACTCAGAAGTCGCTTCTGGAAGGCTTGAGGGACCATATGGGATGCTGAGATTCGAACCACCATCTGTCCTGGGTTGGCCGAGTGCAAGGCAAACACCCTACTGCTGTGCTATCGCTCTGGCCCCACCATAAAATATTTTTTATTCGAATTCTTTACTTGGATTCAAAATCTTAACTATAAAATTTAGTCTTTAATTTAAAAATCAGCTTTAATTATTTTACTCCATAAAATCATTTTTATTCAACTTTTTTACTTGTTTTCAGTGTTTTTCTCAAAAATTTAAAGTTTCTGAGTTCCCTACAAATTTTTTTAGAACTCATTATCATTACTTTTTTATACAACTCTTTTGTAATCCAGTAGGGTCCCCTGAGCCTGCCGGAGTAATTCCTGGAAGAAACTCTGAACACTACTGGGTTGCCCCCCACTAAAAAAACCATCATTAGTACCTTTAGCATCATAAGACACTGCTTCTCTGGAGAGAGGAATTGAGTTACAAAATAATAGAGAAAAGAGAAAAGAACACTGGAAAGCAAAAAATATGACAGAAACAAAAATGCTCGACAAAATTACTGCAATACATTTTGAGGAAAATTCTAGTAATTTGAACAAAACAACAAGGAACTGATGCATACAGAAGAGGGAATTTGTATGGAATAAATGCACTTGACACAATATGCAAATAGTAGGCATTACATAAACAGGAAAGAAAAGCATCAAATAAATAATATAAGAGTATTTCCTACAATCACTGAACAGCGCAATATATTTTTGACTAGTGGTTGAAAATAGACCCAAAATGTGAAAATGGGGGTGAGAGGAGGAAGTGTCCAACATTATATTCATATAAACAAGAACCAGGACCTCAGAATTATGTCAAATTTTCATCACATCTCTTGGAACTACAAAGCAGTGGGTGAATGATTGCCAGTATATGAAGGAAAATTATTTCCAATCTAGTGTTTTTTTAATCTATCAATCAAAAGTGAAGGTTAAAAAGAAGTCTGCTGATATCTCACATATTTCTGAAATATAATAATAATTAAATGTGAACCAATAGAGTATTTCAAATACATTCTATCTAGCTATTCATGGAACATATTCTGCTATTTAAGTATTTCAGTGAAATTGTGCGGTATATGTCCTTGGGACCAGTACAAGTAGGATGTTTTCATTGCATTCACCCAATCCAGGTTCCATGTCTGGCATCCTGTATGGTCCCCTGAGGAAGCAACAGTAGTGATTTCTGAGTACAGAGCCAGGATTAACCCAGCAGCACCTCCAGATGTGGCCAGAAAAGAAAAGAACAGAACAAAAACCAGTGTGGTAAATGTCCAAAGCTATATTGGAGACCTCCCTCACTCCCTTCCCACCACACTGTCTGTCTCCTAGAATTTTATTTAATTGTAATCATATATATGATTATATATATAACCTGATTTAAAAAACAAGGTACTTAATTTCATCTGAGGCAGTGTAGAGTTTTTATCGCCAAGTTGGCAAAAACCATGGACAATTCTTTTCTGAATATGCTTAAAACTTAGAGGAAAAAATGACAGATTCCTTGTATGGGTCATAAAGGCTGCTTTATGAGTTTTATAAAAATAGATAAAGCAAGCCTTTGTTTCTGCAAACAATTCAATCACAGTGAAAAAAATATAAAAGATCCAACGGATTGGTTTCACTCACAAAATGCTGCCTTTTGCTTTTCTAATATGGGATTTGGGCAGTTTCATCAATCTGCTCGTGACAGGGATGATGGGGCTGTCAGCCCGCCAATGAGTCGATGCAGCACAGCCAGAGTGAAGAAGGACTGAAGGGGCTGGCATTTCTACTTAGCCTTTGATAAGGTCTGGGTTTGGGGGCAGGTTTTCTAGCACTTTCTTCTCCATGCAATGGGTATGGATAGCACCGTGTGACTTTGAACATTAAATGAGAAAATCTATTAATTGGTGTGCTGTGCCTGCCACAAAAAAGAGCCAATAACAAAAGTACAAAAGAGAAAACCATATCAGGAACACTCCAACATCTCTCTATCTCTCTCTTTTTTTTTTTGCAAATACTGAATTAGAGTGCAACAAATCTTTATTCAAAATAATGTCAAAAACCATCATGTACCTAAGGAATCAACTTAATGAAAATTGTGAGTAATTTGTACTGTGAAAACTAAATCACTTAAGAGGGACAGAAGACTTCAGTAAGTAGAAAATTCATGAATTGGAATATTAAGTATTGCCATCCAACATCTCTTAGAAAGAACCCTGGCAGGGCAATTGATCAATGGAGATCACTGTGAAAAGGTAGGTGGGCTGCAAGGGCAATGTGCTGAGTCCTGATTGGCTGAGGTGTCCCAAATCCCTCTTGAATAATTCATTTCATTTTTAAAAAAATAATTTTTATGTTGTCCAAAGTGGATTACAAATCTTTCACTGTAATATTTTAGGTACATAGTGATATTGAATCAGGGGCATTCTCACCACCAATGTTGTCCTTTTTCTACCCCTATTCCCAGCATGCATCCCTTCATTCCATTTTATCTGTTATAATAAATGACTTCCTATTATAGCAATAACATCAATAAAAGTGATGTCTGATGCTAATGTGCTATGAATATCTCATCAGTACCATAGAAAATTAGTCTAAAACTGCTCACCACATCCAAAATCACAGGAACTCATTTCTCAGTCAATTAGGTATAAAGAGTGAGTCAGAAGTCAAGCATGAAGCCCCTGGTGCTGTTTCCATAGAGGGAGCCTTGAGGCCTGGCACCCAGAATTCTCAAAGTCAAGAGAGAAAGGATTTTGTAGACGAAAAGTGGAAAACACCCACCAGTCCTCACAGCAACTCAGTTTCACTCTTTCTTCTGCTTGATTCCAGTAGCCATTATATTTTGTGGGGGCAGAGCACTACTTAAAGGGGCTCACAGGACTCTGGGTATAAATAGATGATCATCCAACAACTACCATTTGTTATACAGTTCACGGTGTATTCCAGACATTTCACACCCTAAAATTCATTTAGATTCTCTATAGTCCTACAAACATAGCAGTGAGGAAGTTAGGCTCAGGGAGATGAAGGGAGTCAGGAAAGAGAATTTGAGTTCTAAGTCTTGAATAATTTCCCAAGTGAAAGTCTCCTTTCCTTAGTTCACAAATAACCTGTGCAAATGTCTATATTCCCCTCATGTCCCTCAGAAGCCCAATTCCAGAAAAGCACAGTGGCGAATAGTGTTTATAGATAGACTCCACACTCTCACTCACTCACCAAAGACAAGCATAAAATAAGTACCAAGAAGGATGTTTGGAAAGATAACACAGGAGGTAAAGCACTTAACTTGTATGTGGTCACTTTGGCTATGACCCAGGTGTCATCCCCAGCACCCAGTCCTCTGAGTAACATCTGAAGCAGCCCCTGAGCTCAGAGCCACGAGTAAGCCCTGAAAATTTAGGCCTTAGAAGTTTATAAGAAATTTTGACTTTTTTTTTAATTCTTCCTTTTTAATAAAAATTTAGGCATTAAAATTTTATAAAAAATGTTGACTTTATTTTTTATATTTTGGGGCCACACCCAGTGATGCTCAGGGGTCACTCCTGGTTATGCTCTCAGAAATCACTCCTGGCTTGGGGGACCATATGGGATGCTGGGGATCGAACCACGGTTCGTCCTGGGTGAGCTACTTGCAAGGTAAACACTCTACCGCTTGTACCATCATTTCAGCCCTAAATGCTTAATTTTTAATTGGCAATACACATTCCCTCCAACTCCCCCCCCCCACAGCCCCAGGAGATACAATCTCAACCTCAATATGGAGATGACTAGCTGAGTAAATGGAATTCTAACTTTAGGAAAGCTGATAAGCAAGCAGGCTTGACAACCAGGAATAGCACAAGACTTTTAGCTTCCATAAATAGCTAGAGTTTATGACTGGTTAAAATTCAGGCTATCCTTGGGAGTGATGTTTGTAGTGATGGTTGATGTGCGTACAAAGGGGAGAACTTGGGGTAAGAAAAAAATGAGTTTTAGAAGTAATACCTAGGACATACACAAAATTATTCTGAAGTATATTTTTAGTGACTTTTCAGATAACCAAAATACTCTGTAGTTGTTTATACACGGCTATCGCAAATAAACCTCACATGTAAACACTATAAAAAAGGAATAGAGGATCAGAGATTAATAGCATAAGGTCTTGAGTATAGTTAACCCTGGTATGACACCTTGTAGCACATAACTCCCAAACATCACTGGGTGCAACCTTAGAGGCCTGGAGGGTGGGTCAAATAATCCCTAGCACCATCAGTACTGAACTCTCATTGCAATGAACCACCAGCATGGTTGGCCTACAATCAACAATAGCAGGGAGCCCAGGGTCTCCTAAGCACAGTCTGAAAGGCCTTCCCAAACAAATAAATGAGATAGAGGTTGAATCTTCCATAACCCCATTTCCTCATTCCACTAACCACAACATAGAGACACATCACATATATTTTTCCCAGAAAGGCAATCTAGGGAGTTGGGGGAAGGGCCATAGGGTCCTTCTCTGTCATATGTCTTCTTGATCTTTTATTTATTTTTGTTTTTTTGAGTAATACTTTGCTCAGGGTTGACTCCTGGTTCTATATTCAGAGATCACTCTTGGATGGCTTGGGGAACCATATGGTATGTTAGGGGTTGAGCCTGAGTCAGCCATGTACTCTATTCACTGTACTAGCTCTGTGGTTTCTGTCCTTTTACTCTCAGCATTTATTCTATTGTAGCTTCACAGGTTTTTGTGTTGCACAAAATATTTGTGATTTATTGGTTATAAATAAAATTTCATTTTCAGTATTGTACTTTCTAAGTGGTATTGGACAACTGCATTTCATCCTATTCAGTTGAGAACTTTTTATATTAGCCTTGACTGCAGACATAAATGCTTTCTGACAGAGTGTACTGAGGTATCTTTATGCATTCTTATCACTCTTGCTTGAGGACCACTACTTGGTCAAAGGCACTGTCTCTAGGTCTCCTTTGGTCTTAATATTCTTGGCTTAATATTCTTGGGATTATTTATGAATAAACAATGTATGAATACTATAAGCAGGAAAAAACTTAATTTTTCATTCTATAAAATTCCACTAAGCTAAAATTTTCAATAATTTTTATTTATCACAGTAGTGATAAATCCAGAGTCTGAGGAAAGGAGGAAATTAAACACACCTATGCGCTTTGTTGTTCTTTTTGGGTTTGGTTTCAAAGTCATACCTTGCAAGGAAGAAATTCAGGAATTGACTAAAGAAAATGACATTATTTTAGACTTGCAAGATAAATTATATAAAGTGGAGAGAAAGGAAGATAGTCTTAGATTTAAATAAATTCTATTGTTAAATATATTATGGTGGAAACGCAATTCACTAAAGTATACCACTATAATGGAGAACACCTACAAACATTTATTTTTCATTTTATTTATTTATTGGTCATAAGTAGTAATACTTAGGGGACCTTGCAGTGTTGGCAACTGAACTCAGGACTCCCACATGCAAAGTATGCACTCTAGTTGAGCTATATTCTGGCCTAGAACCTATATGGTCTTAAGTGCTCTTCTAAGAGGTGGCATGGCATAGTTCTTAAGTATTTACTACTTGCCAGTAACTAATTGATATATTGTTATATATATATTAGATTATATAAGTCTTATTTTTAATTATTTCAAATAGCCAACAAGATAAGAGAATTTAGTAGATATTCTATTTCAATTTTATAGTAAGATTAGAGAGGGTTTAAGTGCATTGCCCCATTCAGACAACTAATAAATGATATGAGTGTGACTGGATTCACATTTTTATATCATTGTATGGAAACTTGGCAATTATTTTGTCATATCTATAGATTATTGAATAATATTATTATCTAGTATAATTTTTTTAAATTTCAATATATATTTTTGGCTTTTGGGTCACACCTGGTGGCACTCTGGGGTTACTACTGGTTCTGTGCTCAGAAATCACTCCTGGCAGGCACAGGGGACCATATGGGATGCCAGAATTTGAACCACCATCCATCCTGGATCAATTGCTTGCAAGGCATATGCCTTACCGCTGTGCTATCTTTTTGGCCCCAAATTTCAATATTTTTAAGATGAAAGACATAGTGACATCTAGAGAAAGTTTTATAAAAGATATTAAAAACATGTACATAGCTATGAACAATAGCTGATTTTTAAAATCTTACATTTTAAAAGAAAAGCACGTCTACTTACAGCTTATGGTTATTCCGAGTTCCACGTTGTGCTTCTTAGGGAGCTTTACATGAAATGTTCCACTACTTGGGATGACAGACTCTGTAATTTCAAAATTTAAAAAAGCATATTTATATAGGACCAGGAAAAATGGAATTCCAATACAAGTGAGTCAAAAAATTTTGTTTTTTACAAAATAAAATAAATTTTGTTTTGTCTCTTTGGGCCACACCTGGTGATGTTCAGGGTTTATTCCTAGTTTTCTCCTGCTCAGGGATCACTCCTGACAGTGCTTGGGAGACCTTATAGAATGCTGGGGATCAAATCTTAATTGGTTGCATGCAAGGCAAGTACCTTACCCTGTCTACTATTGCTCCAGCCCCAAGAATATTTATGACCATGCCATTCAAACTGTACCTGTGTAAATGAATGTCTGGAAAATTCCAATAAAACAAGCTTCTGGCCACCTAAGCTCAACAAACAAAACCAACAACACAGAATGCTCAATTTGCAACAAACAGCTTAGTAAGCCTTCAGAAAATGATTTAATGATTCAATTATAAGATATAACAATTTTCATAAATTTTCTTTTACTGATTTTTCTTTGTAATTCCATTACCATTAGTTGTAAATTATTTTGTGCCTGCCAAATAGGGTGAGCTTGGAAGGTGGGTGGGAAACTGGGGTTAATGGTGGAGGGCATGTTACACTGCTAGTAAAATTGGTGTTGGAACATTGAAGTCCAGAAACAATTGTTTATGAACAACTTTGTAAACCATGGTGTTTAAATTATGTAATTAAAAATACAACAAAAAAGAAAAGCATCTAGTGATGATCATGTTTATGCAGTCACTAGTTTAAAAATGAGTTCAAAAAATAAGTAAGAAATGAGTTTTAAAAAAATTTTTAAAAAAGGGGCCAGAGAGCTAGCATAGAGATAAGGCATTTGCCCTTCATGCAGAAGGACGGTGGTTTGAATCCCGGCATCCCATATGGCCCCCTGTGCCTGTCGGGGGCAATTTCTGAGCATAAAGCTGGAAGTATCCCCTGAGCGCTGCCGGGTGTGACCTAACCACCCCCCCCAAAGAAATGAGTTCAACATTTCTGAAATATGACTTAAGCAATATCTCCTTCAAATTTGCTAGAGATTCAAGTTAAAATATATAATCTAGGGAATCAGGATCTCTGAAGAGAAAGCCTAGAGACCAATATATAAAACATATCTCTCAGGTGATTCTCAATTATACTAAGGTTTAAAAAATCACAGGTGTTCACTTGACACATATAAATGTTTACTTTTTTTTTTTTTTTTTTTTTTTGGTGGTGGTACTGGGGATCAAACTTCGGAACTCACATAGGCAAGACAAGCATTCTACCACTGAGCTATATCACTGGTCAACATTTACTCTCTTGTTTTGAGAGGGTTGGTTTTTGGGGCACAAAGGTTGATGCTTAGGGCCTACTCCTGACTCTATTCAGGGATCACTCTTGGTGTGCTTGAGGATGATATGGGGTGCTGGGAATCAAACCAGGTGAACAGTGTGCATGGAAGCTCCTTACTTGCTATACCCTCTTTTAGGCCTAACATCTATACTCTTATAAGCTCATGTTTTCTCAATAAATCAAAAATGAAAAAATGTTGAACAAACAAAAATCATAAGTCTTGGAGCTAGAGATGTAGTTCTAGTAGAAGCACAAAAGCCTTGCTTAAAAAAATAAAAAGAAAGAAAGGAAAGAAAGAAGAAAGGAAGGAAGGGGGACCTGAGAGATAGCACAGCGATCGGCATTTGCCTTGTATGTGGCCGACCCAGGACTGATAATGGATTGATTCCTGGCATCCCAATGATCTCCCGAGATCAGAACCAGGAGTAACCCTGAGAGGGAAAGAAAAAAAAAAGGAAAGAAAAAGAAAGAAAAGAAGAAAGGAATGAAGGAAGGAAGGAAGAGAGGGAGGAAGGAAGGAAGGAGGGAAGGAAGGAAAAGCAAGCCAAAACTATTCTATTTCTGCCTTGGCAGAAAGTTGTTGTTTTGGGTACCTGTAATCTTCCATTCCTGGCTGCACCTTCCACTCGGCTCTTCACTCCTACTAGAAGGAGTGCAGCTGGGACCTTCTACATTCTTCCTAACTCTTTTGTTCTGCCAAGGGGCTGATAAGTAGTATGTATATTGATAACTTTAACTTCATTATTCTCCTCAAGGAACAACCCACTGATGTGCCACATCTATTTCTTGGTTTGCTTATTCATGAAGAACTCATAAGTAGGACTTGAGATAAGTGAAATGTTTATCTCTCCCAGCGAATTTCAGAAAGAATGACTAATTTTAACTGATTGGTAGAAAAGTTACAAAGGAGGTCAATGAAGAACACTTAAGGGTTCTTTACTTCCTTGCTTAAGGTCTGCAATTGTTATAAAAATTGACTTTCAAAGTTTCTCTCAACAAGCTCATAGAACCAGGGTTGTTGTATGTAGCTCAGGGTTAGAAGGTGTGTGATATAAGCATGATGCCCTGGGTTCTCTTTCTTTTTCTTTCTCTTTCTGTCTTAACTTTAAGTCCCTAGAAAGTCTGTTATAATTCACTGAAGGGAATCAGCAAGTATTTATACACTACTCAAATGCATACTTTCTATCCATCTCTTTTCTGAATCCTAGGAAAAGACTAAAAACAGACATTCTCTGCTCCTCCAAAGGATGAATAATTGCCGTCTTCATCTCATCCCCTAAGTTAAAGTTCAAACATTTAAAATAATCATATATGGGGCTGGGAGCCTTGGCACAGTGATAGGACATTTGCCTTGCATGCATCTGACTTAGGATGAACCACGGTTCAATCCCCCAGAGTCCCATATGGTTCCCCAAGCCAGGAGTGATTTCTGAGTGCACAGCCAGAAGTAATCCCTGAGCATCACTGGGTGTGGTCTAAACCCGCCCCCCCAAAAAAAACTAAAATAAGCATATAACCTGAAGGCAGAGAGAGGGGACTTGGAAATGTCCTGTTTTGTCTATATGCACCAGCAATCAATTCATAGAGAGAAGGAAAACGAAGAAACCAGATTGTAGGAGGATGGTGAGGTCCTTGAGAGAGACGGTGCTTGGCTGGGACAGCCCCTCATGCCTGATTCTTGCCTGATTCTTCCTGTCCTCAAAAGCTATGGAAAGCCTATGCACCCCTAATACACATCTCTTATCTGTCTAGCTTGAGAGTATTTCTGTTGATGACAAGTGAAAGATCTTTGACAAGTACATTGATCCATGGATTCACTATTTGTAAAACTTGTTAATCTATGCTTGCTTGTTTTAGTGTCAACTGTCTTAGAAAAAAAGTTTGGGATATTGAATCTTTATCTGATGGGTACTGAGTGATTAGTTTCTCCCATTCCATGTGTAGTCTTTGTATCCTACTCACTATTTTCTTTGAGGTGCAGAAACTTCTCTGTTTAATGTAGCCCCAATTTGTTTATCTTTGCTTCTACTTGCTTGTCAGATCAGTGGTGTTTCATCCTTTTATTTTATTTTTTATTTTATATGTCTGTCTCTCTGTCTCTCTCTGTGTCTCTGTCTCTCTGTCTCTGTCTCTGTCTCTCTGTCTCTGTCTCTGTCTCTGTCTCTGTCTCTCTCTCTCTCTCTCTCTCTCTCTCTCTGTGTGTGTGTGTGTTTTGGGCCATATCCACCATATAAGGGTTATTCCTGGCTCTGTGCTCAGAAATCGCTCCTGGAAAGTCTGGGGACTATATGAGATGCCAGGGATCAAACCTGGGTCTGTCCCGGGTTGGCTGTGTGCAAAGCAAACATTTTTTTTGCTGTGCTATCACTCTGGCCCTTGGTGTTTCATTCTTAAAGATGCATTTAACTTCAATATTATAGAATGTTCTGCCTATGTTTGCCTCTATATATCTTCTGGTTTCAGGTCTGTTATCAAGGGCTTCAATCCATTTTGATTTGACCTTTGTGCATGGTGTTAAAGAGAAGTCAAAGCTCACTTTTTTTTTGCAGGTATTTGACCAGCTTTCCCAACAACACTTGCTCCACTTTGTAATTCTTGTCCCTTTATCAAAGACTATATTATATAATATACCTGCAGGTCCTTCTCAGAATATTCAAGGCTATTTCATTGATCTGATGGTCTTTCTATTTTAGTACCTTGCAGGTTTAAAGACTACTGCTTTATAGTACAGTTAAAAGTTGGGGCAAGTGATGCATCCCATAATTTACCCCCCAAGGATTAATTAATTTATTTGTAGGCATTGATTTTTCATATAAATTTCAAGAGTTATATAAGACACTGATAGAAATTTGCAAAAAAAAAAATCTAACTCTGAGGGCCAGAAGGACTGGCTCATGATATGAAGCTTACCACAAAGAGTAGTGAGTGCAGTTAGAAAAATAACTACAGTACTAACAACTACCATGACAATGTTAATGAGTAGAAGTTGAATGCCTGTCTTGAATATAGGCAGAGGGTGGGATAGGAGAGAGATGGGGGGCATTGTGGTGGGAAAGTTGCACTGGTAAAGGGGGGTGTTCTTTGTATGACTGAAACCAAACTACAATCATGTTTGTAGAAAAAAAATCTAACCCCATACAAAAATGAGGAGAAAAAAAATGAACATTCATTTCCTCAAAGAAGAAATACAGATGGCCAAAAGACACATGAAAAAATGCTCCAAATCAATTATTATTAGGTATATGCAAATCAAAGCAACAATAAAATATCTCATATCACAGAAATTGGAACATATCAAAAAGAAAAAACAACCAATTCTGGCACAGATGTGTGTGTGGGGCGGGGAAAGGTACTCATTCACTGCTGGAGGGAATGTGGACTAGTTCAGCCTTTTTGAGAAACAATATAGATATTCCTCAAATAAACTAGAAATTGAGCTTTCATGTGACCCCACAATACCATTCCTAGGATATACCCCAGAAACACAAAAGCACAATTCAGAAAAGCCCTCTGATTCCTATGTTCATCACAAAACTATTTATAATAGCTTGAATCTATAAACAGCTCAAATTCCCAAGAAAAGATGAGTGGCTAAAGAAACTGTAATACATCTACACAAAGAAATACTATGTACCATTAGGCAAAATAAAGTGATAAAATTTGCTTATACATGTATGGATATAGGGAGTATTATGCTGAATGAAATGACTTAGCAAGAGAAGGATAAACATATAATAAACCCACTCATTTTGGGGATGTAAGAAGCATAAAAATGAGTGTAGTAATAATATTCAGAGATAATAGATTTGAGGGCCAGGAGGACCAGTCATGGTAGGAAGCTTGCCACAAATAGTGAAGCAGTGTAGTTAGAGTAGAGAAGGTTATACTATGGCAAAGGTAATTGGAAATGATCATTTTGGACAATAACTGGGTTCTGAAAGGAGTTGAAGTGATATACAATGGTACCCTTTCATTAATGATAGTGCAAACAATAGGGTCTAAAAGGAAAAAAAAGGAGAGATAAGTAAAATGCCTATTCTGGAGGCAGGTAGGGGAGAGGATGGGAGGGTAATAGAAACATTGGTGGCAGGAAACATACACTGGTCTATGTACATTGTATGATGGGAACTCAACCATGAACATCTTTGTAATTATAGTGTTTACATAAATTAATAAAAATATAAAAAGAAAAAGTGGAGGAAGATTTGCATATCTGAAGCTTGTATCTATGTTTACATCTAAGTATATAAGATCTTGCTTACAATAACCATACATGTGAGTCCTTTGAAACATAAGGCTGGGGAAAACTGGTTTAGGATGGTTACTATAGCAACATCATGGCTTCTAAATATTTAATGCAGGGAACCTTGACCAAGATTAACATTGTTAATGACACTGGAAGAGCTATTCTCACATCCTGAAAAACAGTAATGGATCACATCTGACTACAGAAGATTTGCAATATTCATAATGATGAACACATATCAACAAATGAATCTCTTTGCTCAAGCTGTTAGTTCATTTTAATCTTTAAATGCCAGCATGACTTATTTTATCTTTGGTAATTTTTCCCCTTTACAATTACTTAGTTGTTAAAGCAAAGGCACATTTAATTTGAAGTTTCTTAAAGAAATATTAGTAAGGAGGAAAAAGAGCCAATATTTGGAAAGAAAACACAAGGTTTGGAATAAGTAAACAGAATGTTTATTTTGTTAGACTCCCAAGTGATTATTTTGTGTTCCCCATGGTTTTGCTTTATCTTTGTTAATACTATAATTAAAAACACATTTGGGTAAAAAAGAGGGGGGGTGTTTTTTTCTTTCCAATTGGTCTGTCTTTTTTTTTTTTTTTGCCTGAAGCAGTCATAATTGGCACAGTAAGACAACCAGGTCATTATAATCCATCAATCTAGACAGTCTTGTGAGATTTTAAATAAATTAGGAATTTTAAGGGGGGGGGGTGAATGTAAATGTTTAACTCTCACCTACTTAGAAAAAAAAGCACTGGGAACCTATAATGGCAAGTATTTTTTTTTTTTTTTGATAGAATTTTCACTGGGATTTCTTTCTGGGACAAAACACTTTTCTTCCAACTCAGCTCCCCAATAAATTAATTATAAAATTTCAGTAGAAATTTTAAGATTTGATGATTATGTAGAACAGTATTTAAAAGACACAATCAAAGCAGTAAAAATATAATTGCCCATATGCAATAATTCTATGAAATTTTTATTTTAGAAAAATTTGTGGAACAGGACTCCAGTAAAGAAACAATTTTAAACATTTAAAATTAAAACATTAAAAATAACAGGTTAATTTATTAGTAATATCATTGCAATTTTGTGTATATAGTGGCATCAATTAATAGAAATAGAACTAAGGAGTTGGGGAGATGCTTAGAGGCTTGCTGTTTTGCATATGGAAGTCCGAGGTTCAGTCCCCCATCCCTAGATAGTCCCCCCAGCACTGCACTTGGAACAGCCCCTAAGCATTATGGGGATGAACCCCAAATAAACAAACAACAAAAAAGAACTAATCAATGTGTACTCATAATCAAGGTTTCTTATCTATTTTCTGTGTCACTTAAAATATTTATAAAATAGAGAGAACATATCTTTTGACTTGAAAGCTGGTTAATAATTATCTGAATATATTCCTGGAGAAAAATTTGAGAAATAGATGACTTCCATGAGATAATTTTGAGTAAAATCAGAACAACAGACTTTCACATCTAGTTCTAGCTAACGTCTAACTCTAGTACACTATTTTGAATAGCTCTAGTCTTGAAATGGCTCTAGAGAATTTGATGTTATTATTTTCTCCCATTTTTTGGGGGGGGTGGTCACACCCGGCAGTGCTCAGGGGTTCCTCCTGAATCTACACTCAGAAATTGCTTCTGGCAGGCTCGGGGATGCTGGGATTTGAACCATCGTCCTTCTGCATGCAAGGCAAATGCCTTACCTCCATGCTATCTCTCCGGCCCCTTGATGTTATTATTTTTATTTATTTGTTTATTTTCGTTTATTTGAGAACCTGATGATGCTTAGGGGTTAGTCCTGTTGGTGTGCTCAGGAATCACTCCTGGTGTGCTCAGGCTACCATATAGGATGTTAGGGATGGAACCTGGGTTGGACATATGCAAGGAAAATGCCCTACACACTGTATTATTGCTCTGACCCCAAAAATGAATAAGTTGAACTTCAGAAATTATTCTTGGCAGTCTCGGAAAACTGAGAATGAAACCTGGATCAACTGCATGCAAGATAAAGGCCCTATCTGCCATACTATCACTGACTCCAGATTGTCCTCAAGTGTTTAATTAGATAAACCAGATTTTTTAGATTCATTTTCAATGGATTAGTATTACCTTTTGCATATTACTGAAGATTGAATGTTATATCTGGGCTCAGCAAAGTGTCTGGAATCTGCCATGAGCAGGGGATGAAAGGATGATAGGATAAGAGTACATTTCTACTAGTCCTAATTAGTATTATTTAGATCCCATTGAAATGATTTGATTTCCAGGGTAATTAAGGGGATAGGAGATGACTTCAGACGTCCCCCCTTTTCCTGTCATTTACTCAAGGATGCTAGAAATGAGCTTATAGTTCTTATTTGTGTGTGTGTGTGTGTGTGTGTGTGTGTATGTGTGTGTGTGTGTAAACTGGGCCACATTCAGTAAGACTCAGGATGCTCTTGATGTGGTGCTCCAATGTTGCTTCCAGTGGTGCTTATGGGACCACATGGTTCTGGGCTTCAGACCTGGGTCTTCTGCAAGCAAAGCACACATTCAGCCTTTGAGCTATCTCTCCAGCACCCCTCCTCCAGTTCTTATATTTTTTAGGAGCTTGCCTTATTAAAAGTATTTAATCAACTATTATTAAAATGTACATTTATGTATTTACTATGAATGAAACAATGAGTAAATATTTTAGCTACATGATAATAAAAGTGCATTTATAGCACAGGTAAATACTTGTTACTGTTTATGGAAATGATTATACTATTCCTTTTCTTTATTTCTTTTTTTTTGTTTTTGGACCACAGTGCAGGCAGTGCTTAAGGTTTACTCCTGGGTTTGGCAGGTTTGAGGACCATGTAGAGTGCCAGAATCAAACCCAGATCAGCCATGTGCAAGGCAAACTACCTGCTGTACTATCATTTTGGCTTCTGTTATTAATTTTTCTGCTGGAATGCTATATAATGAAGAGGCTAGCTATATCTTTCAATAGTGCCTGCAAAACAGATTCTAAGAAATCCTCTTTTATTTTACTTATTAATTATTTTGTTCACATCTAGTGGTGCTTGGGGCTTACTCTTAGGGATCAACTCCTGAGGGAAAGGAGACAGGAAGCTTGGGGACCATATGAAGTGTTGGGGATTGAACTTGGGTCAGCCATTTACAAAGCAAGTACCCCACCATACTATTGCTTGGCCCCAAAATCTTGCTTTTCATGCTGATAACGCTCTCTCTTGATGGGGCAGTGTTACAAGATGGAACATACAGACCACAAGTTGATAGACCCGGGATATACTATTCACTTTGTTGTATTTCCATGGGTTTCCTAGTTTCTATGTAAAAAAGGTACTGGATTTTAAGAGTTCTTTCACCACTACTGTTTTGTGAGTACAAAACTGTTTTCTCTAAATACATACTGGGCTCGGTTTTTTGAAAGCCAAACCTTCCACCAGGCTGATCCTCACAGCCTCACAGGATACATTTTGCTAGATCTCACTTGACCATAGCTGACTGTAAAAAAAGACAACAAACCTAAGCTTGGTCATATAGCTACTTTCTCTCTGGAACAAGAAATAATAATTGGCAGGTACTGGTCAGGCACTTTAGCAAAGGCTGGGACAATCATATAGAATCAAAAGTCAGGGAAGGAAAAAAAAAAGTGAAGAAAACTTGGCCCAAAAACAAGTGAGCAGATGTGTTGACACATGCAGCATTGAGAGAAACCCCAGAGTAACAGTGGAAATGATCACTTCTGGATGCTGATGAAAGTTCCTGATTCCATTCCTTCAAAGCAGCCAAGTCCCTCCCTGCCTTCCTCCCTTCTTTCAATCCTTCATTCCCCAAGCATTGGCCAAGAACCTCTTAAAATTCCAATGTACTATTTGAGCACTAGTGTATATTCATTACCAAAAGTCACAAAGATCCAAACATCATAGGGTTTTTGTACTATAGAAGAAACAAACAAATAACTTGCATCATATCAGAGTATGAGGAGAGCTATGGAGAATCTTAAGTCAGGGCAAAGAGATAGAAAGATGATAGTCAAGGCAGGGTTTAATAAAGACTAGAACAGAGCAAGCAAATCACTGGAACATGTGGAAGGAGCTGTCCTGGCAAAAGGAGGTAACCGAGGTAATCCTCTGATGGGATTCTGCCTGGCAAGTCAAGTAGCTAGTTCTCATTTCCCTTACCCCTTCAAAACCTTATTCTCTTAAGAGCTTTCACTGTGTAGATGGTCTTTCTGTGACTATGCCCCTTCTCCCCATTCTCAAACCATGGTTGAACTTCTTTAATTTTTTTAAATTTAGTTTATGTAACAGAATTATAATAGTAGTGAGTACCGTGCCATCATGGCTGAACAATTTTGTTCTCTGCTCTACTCTACCTCAGCAACTCATTACCTTGATTTTCTAAGTAATTCTAAACTCGAATGTATGTTTTAGCCATTAACAAAATTAAAGTCTCTCCTCATTTTTCTTCCTGAAGATCCTTTTCTCCTTTTCTCTTTTTCCCAGCTCATCAGGCAAAACTTTTATCTATTCCCTTCCCTCTTCAATCTAGATCCTTTCAAACAGGCAACTGAGTAAAAGCTAGAGTATGACCTTTGGTTGGCTGGGTTAGAATACCAGCCCCACCATGAATGGCTTCAGTTTTTTAAGGACATAAAATTATAGGCTTTGGTTAAGTATGCTAATACCCACACAGTGTTTAGAAAAGGAACAGGGCATAGTGTAAGCATTTGAGAGGTATTATTATGATAATTTTGAAGCTATTATCATAATTATTCATTGGTTCTTCCTGAGACAATTTGAGCCTTTGGGATTCAAGTTCTATTGAAATGTCTCTGAAAACCTCAATCTCTGGCTTAATGTAATACAGTTGATGTCTCTTGTCTTTTTGCTCAGCAGTTTTGTTCTGATATAAAATGACATGAATGCAAGTTGCCACTGCTATAAACTTAGAACTTCCAGATTTTCTTTAGTTTACTGCCCAGTCTGAAAATTGCCCCACAGTAGTCTGTCATTTCTCTATTAGATATTAGAATAGCTAGTATATCTAATAGCTTAGAATAGTTCCTTCCTTCCCTCCTTCCCTCCCTCCCTCCTTCCTTCCCTCTCTCCTTCCCTCCCTCCTTTCCTTCCTTCCTTCCTTCCTTCCTTCCTTCCTTCCTTCCTTCCTTCCTTCCTTCCTTCCTTCCTTCCTTCCTTCCTTCCTTCCTTCCTTCCTTCCTTCCTTCCTTCCTTCCTTCCTTCCTTCCTTCCTTCCTTCTTCCTTTCTTCTTCCTTCCTTCTTTCTTTGCAGTGTCTGGAAAAACAAAGGAGATGCTAGGGGATCAAACCAGGGCTTCCTGCATGCAGGACAAATGCCCTACCTCTGGCCCCTAAACATCCTTTTTAACTGCTATAATACAAGTTCCATGAAGACAGAATTTTTCTGGGTTTTTCTTCTATTATCTATTTCATATCTGCGGTTGCATCTTCATTATACAAAACAACTGGCCTGCTTTTCAACATTCACTAATATTTATTGAAACAACATGATTTTTTGTCCCAGGGACTTTTATGTTGATTGGTTACATATGGTCACGAAGTCCATGAATTATTTTACTATATAAAATAAAGGTTATATGATATAATTATTTTATATATCTTTTATATATTATATAACTATAATGTATAATTATTTCACTATATAAGATAGGTTAAATTGAAACTAGCAGCAACATGTTTTTCCATTTGGCTTTTGAGTCACACCTGGGACTGCTCAGGGCTTACTTCTGGTTCTGACTTAAAAATTACTACTAACAATGCTTGGGGGACCATATCATACTGGGATCAAATCCAGGTCAGCTATGTGTAAAGCAAGTGACCTACCTAATGTACTCTTTGGTCCCTAACACTACCTTCTAAAGCCCACACACTGTGCTTCTGAGAAAATTTTAGTTATTCACATGTTCCAGTTATTACTAGAGTTGAGTCTAGTTCTTATTTCAAGTTTCTTTTTTTAAACTTTATTGATTGTTCGATTGGTTGATTGGCTTTTGGGCCACACCCAGTAGTGCTCAAGGCCTACTCCTGGCTCTGCACTCAAAAATAGCCCCTAGCAGCCTGGGGACCATTAGGGATGTCAGAATCAAACCAGATCCCTCCCAGCTCAGCCACATGCAAGGCAAATGCCCTAATTGCTGTGTTATCTCTCTGACTCCTTATTTCAAGTTTTAATCTCTACTGCAACAGTCTTCAGGAAAGAATGCCTTGTTATTTTGGAGGGAAGGGTGTGATAAAGGAGAGGTTTTAGGCTACACACAGCATTCAGCGCTTACTCCTCCATCTTTGCTCAGGGATCATCCCGAGCAAAGCTCAGGGGACCATATGTGGTGTCAGAGATTAACCCAGGTCGGTTATGTGCAAAATGAATATTTTAACCCCTATATTATCTCTCCAGCCATTCCTTGTCATTTTGAACAGGTATCTGGTACCATTTCCCTTTAACAATAGAGCCTACATTTTCATCTAGTGAGTGCATATAAATTCACCTAATAAAGTTTTAGTTCCCTACAGAATTTTCATGCTTTTTTTTTTTTGCAGAGGCAAGGGTCAAAGAGAAACCTTTTTTTTTGTCCCTGTGGCTGAAGAATATAGTTTCTCCAACATATCTGAGAAAGTCTGGAAGAATAAAGGCTAAATTATTTTTTCTATCACCTTTACAGTAGCGATTACTTATTCATGTTGTCACATTTATTTTTATTTGTTCTTCTGGGTGATGTTTTAGTGAACAATACAAAAACAATACTCAGTTTAAAATGACACGCCAAACCTTCTACACAAGAACAAATTCAATATCTCTATCTCTCTTTCTCTATATCTTTTTCCTCTGCTATTTCATTCAAATAATTCACATGCAGACCACTCCAACTGTGCTGCTGACTTGAGACGATATGATCATACCTGCAACATCAAACTCGATTTCCAGTGTGACCTTGCTGGTGATGGACGAGTCCCGGAGGAGCTGATTGGCTTCCTCAAAGGTGCTGTCTTCAGTTGGAATTCCATTAATGGCCATTACTCTGTCTCCAATCTGTAGCACTCCACATCTAAATTTAGAAACACATGGCAGAGGTTGGAGATAGAGTAAATTATTTTCAGTCTGACGTTGCCAAAACTCCTTAGTCTGAGCCTTGCAAAACAGAACGACCATTTGGGCTTGTTATTCAATACCACAGGCAAACAGCTATGTTATGTCTGGTTTTCTTGCCTGTCACGACTACAACTATGAGCGAGGGAGGTGCAGTCCAGAGAGGTAATTAATGATTCAACAACAGAGTAGTCTTATAATCTGATCTGAACCAATCAGATCAGACGATGATCTGAAAATCATTCCCTTATGGCAGAAAAATGATTAAAGCTTGAACTTCAGATTTTTTAAATGAATTTCCCCTTTTTAATTATCATAGCCTCAAGTCCCAGATGGACAAAAATCTGCTAGCTCAAGGCAGCCATGCTTGTTATTCTCCTCAGACCTGATCAGGAATATAAAATTTTATTGTCGGAACAGAGAGTTCATTATGTCTTGCATTTCCTGAATTGAGTGCTATTCAATAATTTATTGGCCATTCAAAGATAGCCAGCCTGAGCAAAACAGAACAGAAAAAGATGCCGGCCGTGAAAGAGACCATCTCACCTCTCTGCTGGGCTGTCAGCTTCAATATAGGAAATAAGAGGTGGAGAAGAAAGTGTCTCTGTTGCAAACACACTGCCCTGCAGCTGGATCCCAAATCCAGTGACTGGGTCAGCTGTCAGCACCACCTCTGTAGTTTCTGTGTGAACCACTTGCCCAGCGAGGCCCACCGTGCTGGAGGCTAAAGACACTAGAGAACAAACAGGAAACAAAATATTAATTGGAGCAGGCACCAGGAAGTAGAATATTTCTGAAATAAACCACGTCCTAAACAGAAGAAGTTCATGGTAATAACAGGCGGTTCTATTTAATTCTCCCAGCAAACATTTAGCCATAACTGAACAAAATAAAGGAAACTTCCAAGACTTGTCACATTTCAGACCATATCCTCTTTACTCTTCTGAGGTAATGTGGAGAACAGCTGTGGGAACTGTAGGAAGAAGATGGCCTTGGGGTCAGGGTACTAAGTTTCTGGTCGGGCAACAGTGCTAAAGAACCAGAACAATCTGACCTTTGACTTTATGGAACCAACCTAAGTCTGTCTCCTAGCATGGTAAGGGGATGTAGTACATGGATCTTTACGAGCTAGCTTGAGGCTGGAATGATGGATCTTTTAATTTTGTTGAGATGCCAAGAGGCCCAGTTGGTGCCAAAACTAAATTCAGAACCTCAAGTATCTAGGCATCTGAGCTACCAACTAGGTTGACTCATTAATTAACTCATTTATTCAAGTAATATTAATTAACAACACTGTAAATTGGGAGTACATGTTACCAGATACTCCATCACCAAAGTGCCCATATCCCTCCACCATTGTCTGTTGGAACCTGTCATCAACTCTCCTACCCCTCATTCACCTCAGTTCTGTGGTGAACTTTATGGATTGGTTCCATTGGCCATTGACTCTTTTCTTAGATTGTTTCTTGTTATATCACCTCTATGTAGATCATCTGATTTTTGTCTTTCATCTTCAGTCTTATTTTGCTTAGCATGATCTCCTCCAGTTTAACTGATTGTTTTTATTTTCTTTTTTGTTTAGTTTTGGGTCCATACCTCACTGTGTTCAGAGATTAATTTCAGCTCATACTCGGGGATCACTCCTGACTTTGGGTACCATATATGGTGTGAGGAATAAGATGGGGATTGGCCACCTACCTACTGTAGTATCTCTCCCAGCTTCTGATTAATTCTTTTAAACATTATATTTTTCCTGTCCTCCAAGTGTGGTCTCTTGTGTCCTTGTTTAATCCCATTTAATCTCCAGACTACTCTGCTACTTCCTAGTAATTCATTTCTTTTATTCTCATCTGAACTGCCAGAAAACATTTTGTCATGTTCTCATGTCCAACCCAGTCACCAAAGAACTTAACTGCACCTGGGGTCTATCTCTCATGATGTGACCTCAGTTTCCTTCAGGTCTGTGAGTGATAAACAAAAGCTATGCTGAACTAGTCAGTACCCAGAAAAGGGTTTCCTGCCCTACTCATACAGTAGTTGAAGCCCAATTACACCATATACTTCAAAATTCTCTTCAACAAGAAACAACAGTTTAAATATCTTTATTTAAGCACCATGACTACAAAAATATTTGTAGTTGGGTTTCAGTCATAAAAAGAACATCCCCCTTCACCAGTGCAACATTTTCACCACCAATGCCCCTCATCTCCCTCCTCCCTGACCCCCTGCTTATATTCAAGACAGGCATTCTACTTCTCTCACTTATTAACATTGTCATGGTAGTTGTTAGTATAGCTATTTCTCTAACTGCTCTCAATACTCTTTGTAAGGTAAGCTTCATATCGTGAGCCAGTGCTTCCAAACCTCATCTCTGGGCATTATTATGATAATGCCTTTTATTTTTCTTAAAACTCATAGATGAGGGAGACTATTCTGTGTCTATCTCTCTCTCTGACTTATTTCACTCAACATAGCATTGAAACAACATTTTTAAATTTACTCTCCCTTTACTGGGGTAAGGAGAAAGATAAAAGTTTAATAATCTTTGTTTTCTATATGTGATAATTTTTACTTGAAAACTTTCTAATGTAAAACTCTAAGTCGAGGAACTAAAAAAAGGATGGAATGCATGCTTTGCATAAAAGAAACCCAGCTTCCATCCCTCATGTTCAAAGCTCATGTACCCTCTGAGAAGACTGTACTCAGAATAAGTGTGGATCATTCCAAGCAAAATTCCTCTCAAAATAATTCCAAGTCTCTGTTTGGAATTTTATCCAGTTTTTCTTATACTTTCAAAATTTTCCATTTCCTCATGGGCTTCAAACTTTACTCAGCCTATCTCCTCTCTTTGTTGCTTTCTCTCAACCTCAGTCCTTGACACCAGTGGTGACAATCATATAACACACTGGCTTTTTATTCCTTCAGCTCTTTTAATGCTTTTGTGCCTTTCTTCAGTTCTCTGCCAACAGAGCTCTATGCCAGACCCTGCCAAGATCTCAATATCCGAATCTTCCTTGTCCAGCACTTGTCTTTCTTTGCTATCCTTCCCAGTTCCTGAGATCTAACTTCTTTTCTTTATGACTCTGATCTTTCACTTCTTCCAAGTCTAGTGATTTACAAAAAATATTCCTCCCAACAATTATTCCCCTTATAGGAAATATATAAGTAATGTGGTTTGTATTGTAGATGAAGGCAGAGAAACTTCATGTCTTGAGGCAGGAATGGAAGACCCCAGAGATGCCCTTCCACCACGAGAGAAACTGAGGGAAGCCTTCAGTTATTGCCTTTGAAATAACATTAATTCCTTTTACATACTATCTGATCCTGGTGACATTTTATCTATGTGAGAATCAAGAATCTTAAATTCTATGTATTTCTTTGTACTCTAAATCATGTGCTCCTTGAGATGGCCTAACCAACTCTGAAGATGTTCTAAGTTGTTGACAGAGGCACAAAGAAGTTATGGGAAATATTACTCTCTATAGTCCAAAATATTTTTGTTTGTTTTTGAGCCACACCAGGTGATGCTCAGGGGTTACTCCTGGCTATGCACTCAGAAATTATTCCCTCCTGGCTTGGGGGACCATATGGGATGCTGGGGGATCAAACTGTCGTCCATCCTAGGTCAGCATGTGCAAGGCAAACACCCTACCACTTGTGCTACCATTCTGGCACCCTATGGTCCAAATTCTTTTGCTATTTTTGTGGTCCAAGTTCTTTTGCTGTATACTATTGGCACATTATTTGATTCTCCAAAATTCTATCTCAAATTCTTTGGTACATTGGTCAAACTTGGCTCTCCTTCACATACTACAAAGCAGAATATCCAACCATGAGACTAGAGTTCCTTAAACATACTCCTCAATTTCTTTGTATCTGACTGTTCACTTTCCCCTTTCTGCTTCAGAGAATATACCCTTCTTTTGATTTGAAGACTAACTTCCTTTAGGGAACTGCTTCTTTACACTCTTTCTAAATTTAGGGTCATAAAATTTCTCTCTTGCTTTTTCTAACTTTTCCACTTTTGCCTCTACATTTTTGATCTCTTTCTAAATTGTACTGATTTCACAACTGCTGAAAAAATGTGATTTCTCCCTTTACTCTTTGGTGAAATAACTCTCACTGATGACTGATTGCCAGATCTATGCTTTCATCCACAAGCAACTTTGGGAATAATTTTTTCTAAATTGCTCTCTTTGGGGGGGGGGTGGGCCACACCCAGTGATGCTCAGGGGTTACTCCTGGCTATGCGCTCAGAAATTGCTCCTGGCTTAGGGGATCATATGGGTTGCTGGGGAATTGAACCGTGGTCCGTCCTAGGTTACCACATGCAAGGCATATGCCCTACTGCTTGCACCATTGCTCTGGCCCCAATTGCTTGCATTTTTGATGAGCCTTTGTTCTTAGTTTAATATTTTCCCAGCCCCTGTCAACTCCTTTGCCTCCAGCTCCAAATATAAAGTTTTCAATCATTCAATTTTAATTCTGAATTTTAGAATAGGAGGAACAACAGTATGGGGGAAGGCAATTTGGTTTGTATACAGATAACCCTGGTTTGAACCCTGTTACCCCATATGGTCCCAAAGACACCAAGAATCAGACTACAGAGTCAGAAATAATCCCTGAATACTACTGTATGTGGCTTCAAAATTGACCCCTACAAAACTTACCCTCCCAATTAACCCTGATTCTTCACATTTGATTCTTTCTCTATTTCCAATGCTTCTAGAATATGACTTACTAGCTATGTAACTTCTCAAATTCTTTCTCTAGTATCCAAAATTTTTTCAAGTTCCCTTGATAAATTTCCTCACTTGATGGAAATCCCCTTCAACTAGGGATGCCTCATTGCCACCTCAAACTGCATTTTTATCCTTTTGGTTGTTTTGTTTTTGTTTTGTTTGGGGGCCACAACAGTGTTGCTCAGAGCTTACTTTTGGCTCTGTCTGTGCTCAGGGATCATTTCTGGCAGGATCAGAGGACCATAATAAGATTCTGGGGATCAAACTTGGGTCAGTCACGGGCAAGATAAATGCCCTATGCCAACAGTTCTATCGCTCTTGACCTGAAATTCTGTTTTCAATGAGTTGATCATCTTCTTACCCCTAGCCTTCATCTCATAACTTTCCAAAGTCTCAAATTCAATCAATTACTGAATTTTATCAATAAGTAAACCAGAGAAATATATGTTGTAATAATCTCATCTTTATTCCATAATTTCAGTTAACTTAAGTTTTAATTACATTTTTTTGGATAATTCTATCACCCTATTTTGTGTGCATGTTGTGTATGCATATATGTGTGGAGTGCCAAGAATATGTATTCTGGGTCTTCTCATGCCTATTATTTCCTATACACATATTTTTGTCACATGTAGATAGATACATATTATATCTTATGTCTGTGTGTCTATTATATAGAGAATTTTTTTAGCGATCATACCAAAATTACTAGCCTCTAAGTAAGGCCTCATCAATGCTAATATGAGTTATTATAGGAACTTCTAACTAATGTCTTTTAAGCTAATAGCCTCCAAATTGCTGCTACAGTGGCTTTTGGAAGATTTAAAGGTCACTCGTTTAATGACTTTCCGTGGCTCTGTACTTCCTATATAATAAAATCTTTCATTTTTGCCAAGCATGCAGCCTCTTTGTAAACTCCTTTTCTCCTATCTAACTAGTCCCTAATTTATACCCATGTTTTTGTATAACTTTGCACATCTATGTCCCAGGAATATTCACTTTTCTCTGTCCCTTGTCTTTTTCATTGTCCTTTTCTATTTCCCTGTCCCTGTTCCTTTTTTTTTTTTTTTTTTTTTTTTGGGTCACACCCGGCATTGCTCAGGGGTTACTCCTGGCTGTCTGCTCAGAAATAGCTCCTGGCAGGCACGGGGGACCATATGGGACACCGGGATTTGAACCAACCACCTTTGGTCCTGGATCGGCCTTTGCAAGGCAAACGCCGCTGTGCTATCTCTCCGGGCCCATGTTCCTTTTTTTTTTTTTTTTTTGTCTCTTTTCCCTGTCCCTTGCCCCTTCTTTGTCTCTCTTCCTGACATCCATTTAAAGTAGAAACTTATTTCTTTAATTTGCACATTTCTTATACATGGTTTTATTTCAGTATTTATCGGTTTTTATTTGACTGCCTTTCTCTTCAGTTGACCTTGAATTCTTTAAAGACAAAGATCAGACCTTTTAATCTCTAAAAATCCCAGAGCCCACACCATTCAATGAATGCTAAAGAGTTGAGGAGTGAATTCGGTTTTGTGATATCATCAACATTTTCTTTCTTTTAGAGCCAATGCTTTGCAGAGATTCAATAGTTCCCTAGATCATAGGGAATTAGATTGTCATCCTCATAACAAAGTTTGGTACTGTGTTGACAAGGCAGAAGAGGATTAAGGGGGGTCATTTATCTAAGAAAATTAAGGGAAATGAACTATGAGGCCACAACCAGGTGTGATTGTTCAGGTGCTAATCCTGGATCTGTATTCAGGGGTCACTCCATAAGATGATGGGGCTCTAATCTGGACCTTTTGCATGCAAACTATGAGCTCCAGCCTGTTTAGACATCTTTCTGATCACAGATGTCCTTAAGAAATATATTCATTTTTCTCACTTAGCAAAATTAATATAATGAGATTAAAGCAGCCTATAGATTGGAAGTGAAAGTAATTTCCAATCCAATTGTAGGTGGTACTTACAATTATAATATTTGATATACAGATACTCAGAGGGTAATGCCTTTTCCTCTGTCTTGTAGATGTTTATTGTGCTTTGGTCTCCAGATCACACAATTTTTTCTTGGTGCACAAAACCAATGGAAGTTACCATTGTTCATATGCACAGATCTGAAGTGCTGTATTTCTTTCTGGTTAATACTCATAGGAGACAGGGATACAATATTTGAATGTGATCTAATTAATAGGTGATTGCACTCCTATAGCTAGGTGAAACTTTTTATTTTTTTTTGACTTTTGTTTTGGGAGCCAAACTTGGCAGTGCTTGGTGAATACTTATAGACTGATATTTAGGGACCAGTACTTGTGCTACTTAGGAAACCAGGTGGTATTGGCAACTGAACCCAGGGTTCATTCCTGCAGCAGAGTGTTCTAGTTCTTTGAGTTACTTCCCCAATGCAGGTGAAGTTTTTGGATTTCAAAGGGATTACTTGGTAAATCTTTTTACAGGGTCACATTCATAAATATTCCATTTGACATTTTAATTTGGTATTACACTATTTGGTAGAACTATTTGGAGTTCAAATATATTTTTGAAAAATATATTTTCCCTGGTGGTTCTGGGAATTGAACCCAGGGCTTAACATATACAAGGTGAGTGCTCTACTTCTGAGGTCCAACTTTAACACTGTTTTTGAAATTTTAAATTAGTCTCTACCGGGGGCCGGGCGGTGGCACTAAAGGTAAGGTGCGCCTGCCTTGCCTGCGCTAGCCTTGGATGGACCGCGGTTCGATCCCCCGGTGTCCCATATGGTCCCCCAAGCCAGGAGCAACTTCTGAGCGCATAGCCAGGAGTAACCCCTGAGCGTTACCGGGTGTGGCCCAAAAACCAAAAAAAAAAAAAAAAAAAAATTAGTCTCTACCGAATTCTTTCCCTGATCTGGAGGCTAGATCTAGCCGGCATGGGGTCTGGGGAGACCCCGGGTCAAACGCTTTCTCCCTAGCTTGGGTGTGCTGGGAGACTTGGTAGGCCCCCAGCCGTCCCCTCTCCTGCCCCCTGGCCTCCAGGCCTTCCTGGGGTGACAGCCCAGGCGGCCAGACAAGGTGGGTGTTGGGTGGTCCCTCCTGGATGAGGTCCCAAGCTTTCCCTACCCTTCCCCAGTGAAGAGGGGGGAAGGGCACAGGGAGAAGGGCGGGTAGATCCTGGCTTCTGGTTCTCTACCGAATTCTTTCTCTGATCTGGAGACTAGATCTAGCCGGCATGGGGTCTGGGGAGACCCCAGGTCGAAAGCTTTCTCCCTGGATTGGGCGTGCTGGGAGCCTTGGTAGGCGTCCAGCCGTCCCCTCTCTTGCCCCCTGGCCTCCAGGCCTTCCTGGAGTAGCAGCCCAGGAAGCCAGAAAAGGTGGGTCCAATTGAGGGTGCTTAGAGCTGCTCATTTTTACTAAGGCAGTCTCTGGCAATTTCTTACCAGTCTACATGTTCAAAACCACGCGGGGGCTATTAGCCCCCACGCACACGGTATATATTTATAGTATATCCTATCCTTAAGTTATGTTTTGTGTATGTAGAATATCCATCTGGTATTCTGCCCTTTTGCATACCCCTGTAAAGCTCATTTTAACTCCTTAACTCTATCACCCCCAACCATCAGTACACCCCATTTACCGTTTTTAACTTCAGTACTGCATTGTTCATCACACGCCAAAGTGGTGCACTGGATTTAACAACCCCCAACTATTTTAAAAGACTTAAAATGGACATGTATGGCTTTTGAATATTTTATATCTATTTTCTTTGACAGCTATAACTCTTTTTTTTAATAGGTTCAGGTAACTATTTTTATTTAAACACCTTGATTACATACATGATTGTGTTTGGGTTTCAGTCATGTAAAGAACACCCATCACCAGTGCAACATTCCCATCACCAATGTTCCAAGTCTCCCTCCTCCCAACCCGACCCCCGCCTGTACTCTAAACAGGCTCTCCATTTCCCTCATACATTCTCATTATTAGGAAAGTTCAAAATGTAGTTATTTCTCTAACTAAACTCATCACTCTTTGTGGTGAGCTTCCTGTGGTGAGCTGGAACTTCCAGCTCTTTTCTCTTTTGTGTCTGAAAATTATTATTGCAAGAATGTCTTTCATTTTTCTTAAAACCCATAGATGAGTGAGACCCCATATGATCCAGCTATACCACTGGGAAAATACTATACATACAAATAAATTCTTATCTAATAGAGGTAGGAACACAGAAATCTTGTAGAGCAATGGGTCCTTACACCCTGAACATTGACATAATGACCTGGCACAGGCCTCAGAAGAATGGGCATTCTCCATTCACCCCTGAACCAGGGAAGCTAACTACAAAAGATCCAAGGTCATTTATAACATCATCTGGAAGCAATCCTCTACCAGGGAAGACCCTACCACTGGTCTGACATTGACCTGCTCAAAAGAGACTTCCCTCAACACTAAGAAGACTTGACAACAATGACCTGCTTACAGGACAGAGCTCTCTGCATTGCCCTTTTATTGTGAGGTGAAACTAGAGAACACTTTACACCATCCTGACTTCAATTTAGGATATGCAGATTCCAGGATCTTTAATACAGAAACATGATACCAACAACAGAGACTGTGTGAAAAATAAAGTGTAATGGCACTACAGTCAATGACTTGGATTGGACAAACTAGTTTGCCTGGAGCCTAGAGTTGGTCTTATGCCAGGAAACTTCAGGGGTAGGGTCTCCTTATATTTAGGCCAAGACTTTTCCTTTCAATGTCCCTCATATTTTAGTGGGCCTATGCAAACAATAATTGCCACTCTAACATCGTTTTTACTGTGCTCCTTTGACTCTAATCCCTAAGAAAAACAACCCACTTAAACTTTTGAGGTTAACTTAAACTAATATGCATGTGCATGGAAATGTAAAAAAGTACTTTGCCTTCAATGTTTAAGGAGTTACATAAGTTTTATGGCTTTAGATTACTTTGTGTGCTGCTAAAAATTATTATTTATTACAATCTGGGGACTTGTGGGACAAAGTAATTGTACAAGGGTTCTGTTTTATTTTTCTTAATGTTCTTTGGCTGAAAGTTCAAAGTTCGTATATCAGCAAGGGGATTTCTGAGAATTCTGTTT